>NW_022196902.1:24308346-24317046 GCF_008632895.1 Mastomys coucha
TAAAATCCTTTGGTGATGTGAGGGTCATTGGAATACAGCCTTATTATAATGAAAAAAAAACAAAAGGAAATTGTCCATTTCATCTAGGTTTTCCAATTTTGTTGAGTATAGGCTTTTATAGTAGGATCTGATGTTTTTTTTTTTTTAATTTCCTCTGTTTTTGTTGTTATGTCTCCCTTTTCATTTCTGGTTTTATTAATTTGTATACTGTCTCTGTGCCCTCTGCCTAGTCTGGCTAAGGGTTTATCTTTCTTGTTGATTTTCTCAAAGAAATAGCTTCTGTTTTGTTGATTCTTTGTATAGTTCTTTTTGTTTGTATTTGGTTGACTTCAACCCTGAGTTTATTTCCTGCTTTCTACTCCTCTTGGTTGTATTTGCTTCTTTTTGTTCTAGAACTTTCAAGTATGCTGTCAAGCTGCTAGTGTATGTTCTCTCAGGTTTTTTTTTTTTTTGAGACATTTAAAACTATGAGTTTTCCTCTTAGCACTGCTTTCATTTTGTCCCACAGGTTTTGATAGGATGTGCCTTCATTTTCATTAAATTCTAAAAAGTCTTTAATTTCATTCTTTATTTCTTCCTGACCAAGTTATCATTAAGTAGAGCATTGTTCAGCTTCCATGTGTATGTGAGCTTTCCATTGTTTTTGTTGGTATTTAAGACCAGCCTTAGTCCTTGATGATCTGATAGGGTGCATGGGATTATTTTAGTCTTCTTGTATCTGTGGAGGCCTGTTTTGTGACCAAGTATATTGTCAATTTTGGAGAAGGTATAATGAGGTGCTGTGAAAGAAGGTATATTCTTTTGTTTTAGGATGAAATGTTCTATAGATATCTGTTAAATCCATTTGGTCCATAACTTCTGTTAGTTTCAGTGTCTCTGTTTAGTTTCTGTTTCCATGATCTGCCCATTGCTGAGAGTGGGGCATTGAAGTCTCCCACTATTATTGTGTGAGGTGCAATGTGTGCTTTGAGTTTTATTAGAGTTTCTTTTATCAGTGTGGTGCCCTTGCATTTGGAGCATAGATGTTCAGAATTAAAACTTCATCTTGGTAGATTTTTCCTTTGACCAGTATGTAATGTTCTTCCCTATCCTTTTTGATAACTTCTTGTTGAAAGTTGCTTTTATTGAGACTATTTACTTGGAAAATTTTTTTCCACTCTTTTACTCTGAGGTAGTGTCTGTCTTTGTCACTGATGTGCATTTTTCATGTATGCAGCAAAACGCTGGATCCTGTTTACATATCCAGTCTGCTATTCTATGTCTTTTTATTGGGAAATTGAGTCCATTGATGTTGAGATATTAAGGAAAAGTTATTGTTACTTCCTGTTATTTTTGTTGTTAGAGGTGGAATTGTATTTGTATGGCTACCTTCTTTTGGGTTTGTTGAAAGAAGATTACTTTCTTGCTTTTTCTAGGGTTTAGTTTCTCTCCTTGTGTTGGAGTTTTCCATCTGTTATCCTTTGTAGGGCTGGATTTGTGGAAAGATATTTTATAAATTTTGTTTTGTCATGGAATATCTTGGTTTCTCCATGTATGGTAATTGAGAGTCTTGCTGGGTATAGTAGCCTGGGCTGGCATTTCTCTTCTCTTAGGGTCTGTATAATATCTGCCCAGGAGCTTTCATAGTCTCTTGTGAGAAGTCTGGTATAATTCTGATAGGTCTGCCTTTATATGTTACATGACCTTTTTTACTTACTGCTTTTAGTATTCTGTCTTTGTTTTGTGCATTTGTTGTTTTGATTATTGTGTGATGGGAAGAGTTTCTTTTCTGGTCCAGTCTATTTGGAGTGCTGTAGGCTTCTTGTATGTTTATGGGCATATCTTTCTTTAGGTTAGGGAAGTTTTCTCCTATGATTTTGTTGAAGATATTTACTGGCCCTTTAAGTTAGGAATCTTCACTCTTTTCTATACCTATTATCCTTAGGTTTGGTCTTCTCATTGTGTCCTGGATTTCCTGGATGTTTTAGGTTAGGAGCTTTCTAAATTTTGCATTTTCTTTGACTGTTGTGTCAATGTTTTCTATGGTATCTTCTGGCCGAGAGTCTCTCTTCTATCTCTTACATTCTGTTGGTAATGCTTGCATCTATGGCTCCTGATCTCCTTCCTAGGCTTCCTAACTCCAGGGTTGTCTCCCTTTGTGATTTCTTTATTGTGATTTCTTTATTGTGATTATTCTTTATTTATTTATTCCATTTTTAGGTTCTGGATGGTTTTGCTCAATTCCTTCACCTGTTTGGTTGTGTTTTCCTGCAATTGTTTAAGGGAGTTTTCTTGTTTCCTCTTTAAGGGCTTCTACCTGTTTACCTGTTTTCTCCTGTATTTTTTTTTTAAGTGGGAGTTATGTCCTTTTAAAAGTCATCTATCATCATCATGAGAATTGATTTTAAATCTGAATCTTGCTTTTCCAGTGTGATGGTGTATCGAGAACTTGCTTATGGTGTGAGAACTAAATTCTGATGGTGTCAAGTAGCCTTGGTTTCTGTTGCTTATGTTCTTGCACTTGTCTCTTGCCAGCATGTTATCTCTAGTGCAACCTGCCCTGGCTATATCTGATTGGAGCGTATCCCTCCTGTGATTCTGCTTGGGTCAGAACTCCTCAGAGTTCAGCTGTCTCTGTGATCCTGGGTATGTCAGAACTCCTGAGAGTCAAGTTGCCTCTGGGATCCTGAAATCCTGGTGTGACCACACTCTTCAGATCCTGTCATCCTATGATCCTGGATGTATTAGAGCACCTGAGAGTTTAGCTTCCTCTGGGTGTTGTGGGATTGTGTGCCAGTTCTCATGTTTTTGTAGTTTGTGTACCTTACCTTTTCTTGGCCCATCTTTTCATCATAACCCCATATAAGCAGTATGTTTACAACAAACATAATCTGGCAGAGATGTTCCTGGGATTCTTCTTGGAATTCTTTGCCCCATTTGTGTATCAGGTCTTGTGCACATTGTAAAGTCCTTGAGTCTTTCATAGAGATGCAGAAGTGTAATGGTGCTTCCACACACCAGGAATCTTGTTCTAAAGAAAACCTGAACTGGTGAATCAGTATCTTTTCTTTCTGAGGGGTGGGCTATGCGAAGGCACACTGTATGACTCTGCTAAGGGTCCTGTGGGATTGAGACAGTGCTAATTATGGAGGCAGCCATCTTGACAGTTTGCCCTTGGTGAGTCTTCTCTCCTTTCCTGTGGCATTTTTTTAGGACTCTGTTCCATCATTCGGCTTCACATCTCAACATAAATTATTTCCTCTGTGCAAGATCTAATCTTAGACTCTGCCTTTCTGGGGGAAAATAGGTTTAGATTAGACTTGTTTCTGTGACTGTCTGATGATGTCATCTTGGTGAGGTGTATGTAATTATAAGCAGCAGTACTGACCAGGGTTGTGATTAAACTTTGTTTACAGACACTTAAACTGCTTGCTTTTTGGTTGGATTCCAGATGAAGGCAAATTGGCTAATTGGCAATTTAGCAACTTCTAAGAAATCCAGACAAAGCCAATTAAAAGAACACAGGGTGAAAATGGTATGTAAAAATCAGCAATCTTGGCCTCCCATATAATGTTTCTTTTTTTATTTTATTTATTTATTTATTTATTTATTTATTTAATTTTCGAGACTGGGTTTCTCTGTGTAGCTACAGATGTCCTGGAACTCACTCTGTAGACCAGGCTGGCCTTGAACTCAGAAATCTGCCTGCCTCTGCTTCCCAAGTGCTGGGGTCAAAGGTGTGCGCCACCACTGCCTGGCCCATTTAATGTTTCTATACTTGCAAATAATCAATGACAAATTCAAACACTCAAGTAATGAGTTTCTTTTGCCCATGTTGTGAGCAAAAACATGGTCACATAGTAGACGTAACATAAATAAGAATACACACACAGTTCCCATGTGGTAGCAAAGGAACTATGGAAACGTGCTTATGTTCACTTTCACATCTGTAAGTGAAACTGCCCGCAGTTTCAAGAATGGGGTTCTACTCAGCCAGGAGGGAATAAAAGACCTGAAATAGAGGGTTTGAAATGCAAAGAGAAAACACAAAGCCAAGTTGCATTCCAATCAAGGTTCCACTTTACTGAGAACAAACCAGGGTTTTTATAGTCACAGGAGAAACTGAAAACAAGTCTCTAGATTATACTGCAAAGAAAGTTCAGGTGTCAAAGTCCCCAGGTTCAGAAGATCTTCAGGCATATTCAGGCAGTGGGCGTGCTCAGGCGATGGGCGTGCTCAGGCGAAGGGCGTGCTCAGGCGGTGGGCATACTCAGGCGGTGGTCGTACTCAGGCGATGGGCGTGCTCAGGCGATGGGCGTGCTCAGGCGGTGGGCATACTCAGGCGGCTTCTTCAAAGACGAACCGACAGTCAACAGAGAGCATCTGTCTTAGCTCCCAGGTGTTAGCCCCCAAGCAGAGGCTGCCAGAAGACTGATGGGTGACTGAAGTGAAGAGGGAATGTAACATGTAAGTACACTAAAGATCCCAGAAGCTGCGGGCAGTGGTGGCACATGCCTTTATTCCCAGTACTTTGTGTGTGTGTGTGTGGGGGGGGGGTGTAGAGGCAAGCAGGTTTCTGAGTTCGAGGCCAGCCTAGTCTACAGAGTGAGTTCTAGGACATCTGTGGCTACACAGAGAAACCCTGTCTGGAAAAACAAACAGACAAACAATCCCAGAAGTTGTTTAAATATTATTATTATTATTATTATTATTATTATTATTATTATTATCATTGTTATTATTACTATTATTATTGTGTGATGTGTGTGTGTGTGTTATTGCAGTCAGTACAGTGTACCCATGGGCTTTTCCACCTGTGCCCCAGGTGGAATAGTGACTTGAGGCTTACTTATTTATGAATAAATGCCTAGGCCATAAGCTATGGCTCATTCTCCAACTAACTCACAACTTATACAGCCCGTTTAAACTATTCTATGTCTTCCATAAGGCTAGTTATCTCTCCTTAGTATTTTACATCTGACTTCCTCAAAATCTCCCCACCTCAGGCTATCTTCCAGAGTTCCAGGCTCCTACCAGAACTTCCACCCTCTACTTCCTGCCTTTTGCTAATAGGCCATCATCTTTTTACTGACAAGTGATGCTTTTACACAGTGGATAAGAAATTCTCCTTACATTTCAGAACAGAGTCCACTCTCTCCTGCAGCAGGTTGAGTTCATGTCAACAGGCTTGGGCTGGCAAGCTCCTTTATCTGCTGAGCCGCCTCACTGGCACATAAGGAATTCAATCCATATTTGTTCCAGGTACTTAGATGGATTTGTTATTTGGGGCTTGATGTTGAACTATAGTATGTTAGAACAGCTATTTTTGATGAGTATATTTCTGTTTTTCTTAAATTTCATACTTAAACAGAACCATGTTTAACATGCCAACTCAAATGGAATATTACCAAAAGCACTTTTAAAACACATTTAAAAAAAATCAATAAATATAAGAAACACAAAATTTAAATCTTCTTTAAAACTTTGATGGGGAAAACCCCAAAGTATATAATCAAATGGATCATACTATATTTCATATAGGTTATATATTTAGAAAAAAATAAAAAATTTCCTAACCTTAAAACAAAATTTACATACAACAGAGACATGAATAATATAAATTCTAAAAACACACAAAATAAAAAAATAAAAATAACTATTTGTATGGTGTAGAAGATTTTACTTTCTTTTGCGTGTGTATGTAAATTTTTATAAATTTTAAACAATTTAATTGGACTCTAGTGGAAACAAAATTCATATTTAATGTGTATCACTGGGCCAATCATTACTATAATTGATAACTTTATAGACATTTCTATCTGAATTCCATTTTCTGTTGCCAATAGCACAGCAATGCAGACTAGGTAAGGGATAACAAAAAGGGATCTAATGTTGCAGTATAAGTCTTTTGCTTGTACTATAATGCTAAATACTGATCCCCCCCAAGGCCCGGTTGCCCCCAAGACTAAAGAGTCCCTAGTACACAAGTGATACTAAGTAACCTTGTCCCCTAAGTTATTCCTGACTGATGAATACAGATGCCTCCAGCTAATAGCTGGGTAGAGCAGAGATAGGCATTCTTGGGTTCCTGGGCTTGGGGTTGTAGGAGACTATGAAGGAGAGAGAAGGTGGAGAGAAGGAAGACTCCATGGGTTAGGTGAGTCATAAAAATATGGCCATGGGGGCTAGCAAATTGAAGTTAAAAGCAGCCTAGATGAAATGTAACAAGTTAGAAAATGGGTATTAATGATGGGGAAATAGATTCTAATAGCATAGAGGGTAGATAACCACCCAGCTGTAATGCTGATTAAGACATAATATAATAATAAACTTACATGTCTTTTATCTGGAAATTGAGTGATTAGAGATGGAGTAGAAACCCCATTTGAGATGGAACAATTTCTACAGCAGTCTAATTCTATTGTAGCTATAGGTCAGTGTCAGCAGCCTTCACCAGCAGTTTCTTCCTGCAGTATATGGGAACTCATAGAGAGACACATAACTGGACAATGTGCATAGACAGGCCTTGGAACACTCAGTCCTAAACTAAATGTCTCCATTAATCTCCTCCCCTCAGGGCTCAAGGAATTCTGCAGAAGAAGAAAGGAAAACAGTGTCAGAATGAGGGGGATGGATGATACCAGGAAACAGTGTCCTCCAGATGCACCAGGGAAGATGAGCCTTCATCCATCACAATTTCTCTATGCCCTTTGGTTCTCCACCCATTGACTTCCTATTGTGTGGGTAGTATAAAGCACCTACATGCTCAAACTTTGGGGGCTGGAGAGATAGCTCAATGCTTAAGAGCACTGGCTCTTCCAGAGGACCCAGGTTCAACTCCTAGCACCCACATGGCAGCTCATAATGTAACTTTCCAATTCCAGGGGATCCAACACTCTCATACCAGTGTACCTGAAATAAATTGTTTTAAGTGCTATGTTACAGGCACTTTCCACTATTGCCCAAGTCAGGCAATGTGTTCTATTAATCAGTCTTGAAGGGGGCTGAGTCTCACACTTTGATCTCTGCTGTAACATTGAGTCCATCCTATAAAAATATCATTTCTGCTATTGCATCTCTGTTATATTTTCAGTTTTCAAACCTGTATGTGACTCATTTTAAACAGAGGTTTCTAGTCCCTGCTGAGATGTCCTCCTTTGTTTCTTCCTTTTCTAAGTCTCACTCGTTCATTCGTCTGGAACTCCAACTTCACAGGTCTGCCCTGTCCGCTTTCTGCAATTGCAAAAGTGGGTAAGCATTCCAGGTGCTACTGGGATTTTAGCAGCTCTGCCAACTTGCTTGCTCCTCTGGCGAAGCACCTAGAGGCTAACCCAAGTGGGCTTCTTCTCCACTTTGATTGGCCTGGTTTTGTTCTTGGCCCCTTTCAGGCAGCTGTTTATTGTTTTGTTGCAGTCAGTTGCTGGAATGTGCTACAGGGTTGCTATAGGGATGCTGCATCATCTCATGAATAGTCTGCTCTGCTCTATGCATCTGTGGGATGTTCAGATTAGTTTAATAAAATGGATTTTACATAATGGAATTAAAACTATTATGCAGGGATCTGGACTTTTAATAGAAAAAAGACTTCACCTGCAAATGTATTTGTTTAGTCTTAAAGAGAGTGGGGATATGGGATGATTTGGGTATTAAGAGCACAGCACAAGGAGGGTTTAGTACATAGACCTATGGTCACTGTGCTAGGAGGCTGAGGTAGAAGGATGGCAAGTTCAAGGCAGCTTGGACTACCTAGTGAGTGGGAGACCATATAGCAAGACTCTATCTAAAAACAAAAACCCAAACCCAAGTATACAGAGAAGTATCATTACCAAGCTGAGTTAAAACCCACTTAGAGGGCCATTAAGTCACCCATGTTACTACTCAGTTCTGTTCCTAGAAGCTTGTCTATTGACTCCTATTATGGGAATTCACCAATCTTTATGATTTCTCTGTATAGGAGATATTGATAGGAATAATGTTCGTAAAAGGCTCTCAGCTAATATGTAAGTGATGCTTGATGCTGCTTCTTAACAACACGGACATTGCATAAAACAGGGTGTGAGGTGTCCCCAAAGGAACCTCATTGTTTCTAGTGACCATAAGAACTCAGATCCCACCTTTTTTTTTATTTTCATCAACATTGTTAGGCCAACCCTGAGCTAAATACAAAGTAACAGAAGATGAGAACAATTTGATCCATCATTAAACAACAATGCTTCTTTATTTAACCACACAGCCTCCACAGCCATGTGATAGATATTTAATAAATAGTCACCAGGAAGCAAATAGGAGAAGAGGAAGATTCCAACTGCCTCCTGTGCTCACAGGAAACTTTACAGTGTGGTGTGTGGTGTTTAGGTCATAGATTTTGTCCTTGAAAATGGAATGGTTCCAACAAGGCACTAATGACATAGCCCCAGAAGCTGTTTGAGTAGCCTTTATTCGTGTTGCTCCAGATTCCAGCTTCTGGCCTCCTGGAGCTAATTGGTGTTGCTAGCCCTTCCTGCAGAGTCTGCTGCCTTTCTTGTTAATGGTCAGAGGAAATAAACAGAGGCTCAATGGGAGATCTATGTCTGGGCATAGAAAGGGCCTCTGTGTTGCTGGTTGAGGGAGGAAATCGCCCAACCTCCCTCACGGGATGCCTGGGCTGTTTCTCTTTCTTTCTTCCTTTCTTCCTTTCTTCCTTTCTTCCTTCCTTTCTTTCTTTCTTTCTTTCTTTCTTTC
>NW_022196902.1:24317242-24330771 GCF_008632895.1 Mastomys coucha
TTTTTGCCAGTAAGGACTTTTTATTTAACACCCATGGGCTACAAAGTGCCACAGACATATAGATCTTTCAGTCCCTGTGTCAAGTAGAAATATCCATGTAGGCACTAGCATACAGGAAGTAGCATTTTAAAAGTTCATTCTTTAGAGGGAAGCAAAGATATAGTCTAGAGGGAAGGCGCTCTAAGAGGGCAAAGGGCAGCCTGTGCCTAGCAGAAGAAAGACAACTAAACAGGGCAACATGGACAGCCTGGGCAAAATGAAAGGTCCTAGCACAGGATGGCAAGGGCTTGGGTAGGTCCTGGAGAAGGCCTTTCTCACACTATCAGGAAGAAGAGATGAGCAAGACCTGTGCTTCTGAAGAAAGTCTCTAATTTCCAAGATAAAGACTAGGCAAGTATGGGGGAAACAGACACATGGGAGGACAGACACCTTAAGGGAAATATCCCATGATTTCAAGTGTGTGTATGTACACACATAGTAGTTGAAGTAGTATATTAAGCTTTTACTGCATGTTATTTTTGTTCACTTCATTGTGTGCACATATTTGCTATGACACAATCATGTCAGCTACATAGTGAGACCCCTTCTCACACATGCAAAGAAAAAAGAATCCTCAAAGAAGAAAAGAATGTACTTACACACTAAATTAACAGGGACTGGAAAGATGGGCCAATGTGTAGAGTGCTGGCAGTACAGATACAGGGACCTGAATTTTCCACTCCTCAGCACTGCATAAGGTCATAGGTTGGCTATGCACCCATCTCAGGACTTTAAGGATAGAGACAGAAGGATTGCTGAGCTTGATGGCCACTCAAGTGTAGATGAAATTGCAAGCCAGGTTCAGGACAGACTCTCAAGAAGACAAGATGTAGCTTGATAAGGTGTAACACCAAATTTCCATATTGATTCACATATACCAAAAGAATGCAATAGATAGGCAGGAAGGGGTTCAGACAAAATGAAAGACACAGGAATGACGAAATTAGAGAATTCGAATCTGGACTCATTATTAGTAAACTCACTTCAAAGGAAAATGCTTTTATTTGTTGCCTTAATGCAACACTGATATATTATTGATAACTCATTCATATCTCCTATGTTTTTGTCTCTCTCTCACACACTACAACCAACAGATCTCTAATTGGTCTTAAGTCCTGTTCAATAGGAAGGCCATCATGGTTGGTCCTGGAAAACTTAGCAATATACTCAGGGATAGTGATGTAATGAATTGTGGAGGACAACTGAAAAACTGCCACCTCACTAATCCAGCATGATCCCTAACTGAATTGTAAATATGTGTGCTTGAACTGTTTCTTATGACTCTCCTCACTCTGGCCCTTCCTGTCCACAGTTTAACCAGAAGATAGACTAAGAGAAATGGAGTTTCTAAAGTATGTTTCATACCCTAAAGTATGAAATCAGGTCTAACTGGTAAATAGACATTTTACCTTAACAGAAAAATCATGTGTTCACTCTGTGTTCAATGTGTGGCTGATGTAAAGCCCATTATTAATTTGGGGTCACAATTACAACCCAGAGGTGGTCAATAGCATTCTTGGTTCTACAGTGATTTTCTTGAGTGAAGGGACAAGGAGATTCTGTATACAGAGTAGTACCCTGGGTCTCCTGTGTAAGCAAGAACCCATTGCATATTTATTCACCTTACATGGCTGCCAAAGCAAAGCTTAATGTTGGACAGTTATGATGGAGGTTGACTTATAATTGCTGCCGTTTGAGTTTATTAATACTACTGATCAGATAGAATCCTATGCCATGTCAGAGAGTTGGTTCTCCTCTGGAAAAGGGAAGGAAATACTGACCACTTGGTGTGTGGGAACTTGCAGAGGCCAGTCTGGTGTGTGGGAACTTGCAGAGGCCAGTCTCGTGGACTTAGTTCCCTCCTCCTCCTGAGTGTGCTCAGGCTGTGAGGCTTGGGGCAAGGGTCCTCTCCTAAGGAGCCATTGTGGGGAATAAAAATCTTATCTTTTATAATGATGTTTCTGTATGAAATGACTATGTCAGTAGATGCTTTAAGATAATTGTCACCATTACTAATTGAGTAGATCACAAAATGTAATATATGGGGCTGGGACGATGTCTCAACAGTAAGATATAGTACTTGTTCAGCAAAGACAAAGACTTAACTTCAAATCCCCAGCATACATGTCTTAGAAAAAAGTCAGCCATAGCTGTGCATGCCTGGAACTGCAGCACTAGTAAGTGGAGACAGAGCTTGCTGGCCAGTCAGCCCAACTGAAAACTCAAACTGCAGGTTCATCAGGAGACATGGTTTCAGGGCAAAAAAGCAGAGAAGTGATAAAGGAGGAGCCTTCATACCTTGTACTAGTCTTTAGGTGTGTGTGCACGGGCTTACACACAGATACACACACACACAAACACACACA
Source organism: Mastomys coucha (assembly GCF_008632895.1). NCBI lineage: Eukaryota > Metazoa > Chordata > Mammalia > Rodentia > Muridae > Mastomys > Mastomys coucha. Next base: position 24,319,648 of record NW_022196902.1, read on the forward strand.
CACTAGTACTATAGGAAGTCAAAATAAAAACTGTTTCTAGCACTAGGAAAAGAAATGTCCTACTCAAATCATTGTCTAATTAATCAGAATTGCCTGTGTTACTTTGAAAAAAAAACGTATATGGTTTTCTGTAGTGGTTGCCATCTGTGCAAAGAGAAGCTCCCTGACATGGAGTGAGAGCTACATTTATCTATGGGTATGGCAAAAATGTAAAGGATGGTAAGAGATTATGTTGGTTAGAGAAAGTGTTAGCTATAGGTTCCCTACTGCAAAACCAAAACAAAACAAACAAAACATACCTGCAACCAATTTAAATGCCGAGTTGTAGAGCTCAGTCCCAATTGATATATTACAAAATAATTCCTTAAGGCCCCCCTTCTGTCTTCCCCTCCCTCCCTCCGTCCCTCCCTCCCCCTGCTCTCTAGTTCTTCGAGACAGGGTTTCTCTGTGTAACAGAGCCCTGGCTGTCCTGCACTCAATCTGTAGAGGAGGCTGGCTTTGAACTCACAGAGATCCACTTGCCTCTGCCTCTGCCTCCGAAGTGTTAGGACTAAACACATGTGCCACCACACCCAGCCTGAGACTGGGTCTCTTAATAATGTCAAAAGATATGCCTATGAAGTCTCACCAATACGACTGCTTAAACATGAGATTAACAAGGACAACAATACATATGCCAAAGTGGATGGGTAGTAGGGGAGGAGGGAGCTCAACAGTACATAAAGAACTACAGGCAATTAAGGAATGCTGAAATCTAGGGAAATGGTCTTCCATAGGGATGAGTACACCAGTTGATTATCTAATACCAAATGCTCAGCCCTGAAAACATATACAACATTATAGATATTGATCAGATTATATTTATACATATATACATACATACACATTTGTGCATGTAACAACAATTAATGAAGAGTCCATGGATTTGAAGAAGAGTGGAGAGGGGTATATGGAAGGGTTTGAAGCAAGGAAAGGGAAGGAAGAAATGATAGAATTGTAGTATAATCTCAACAAAGGGAAAATGTATATGTGCCTTTTGTCTGCATGTATATGTATATACCATGTCTGGTGCCTATGGAAGCTAGAAGTCATCACTGTATTTCGTGAAACTGGAGTCACAGATAGTTGTGAGCCACCATGTTGGTTCTGCGAATCGGATCTGAGTTTTCTGGAATTGCAGCTAGTGACCTTCACTGTTGAGACATTCCTGCAGACCCCTACATTCATTTCATAAGAACTAGAGTCATATATATAAGGTAGAATCATCTTCACAAATAGCAGAGTATTTTGAGTTCAATGCAATGCATGCAACAGTAGGCTCCATGCAGTTGATTCAAATTTTAATGTAAAGTGTAACTGGCTTTGGACTGCAACAGGCTGTCACAGTTCTCAGAAGCAAGAGTGCTTCTATATGTAATTGGCTGTATTCTCTAGCATCCTCAAAACAGAGTATTCTGGGAAAGAGAGAATATTGAGGGAAATTTTCAACATGAATACCTGGGTTTCTCTGAAGTGTTGCTTTGGCATTTCTTCAGTCCTTTAGTATAAATGGGAATGACTGAACACCTTGGCAGATTTCCTAGAGAATTTTATATAGGGAACACCAGACAGTCTTCTGGAGTTCTTCCAAAAATTAACTGTAGGTTACTGTGCATCAGATGTTGCTTTTAGCCACTGAGGAATTGCATAGCTACATTTTGAACTCACAGTTCCTCCCTGGGATTCTACCAATATGTTACAGGTGAAGGTTCTAGAACAAAGATTAATCACATTTGCCCTTGTTTGTGAAACTAGAAAGCAAAGCACATATTTGGTAGATGAAATGTCTTTGTTCTTTCTATCATGACCAAGTCTCTTCCATTAATCCTGTCTTTAAATATCTTACCTCCATATGCCGTCAAACTCTGATATAACATAGGATAACAGGACTTCAGTCACTAGCAAGTCACACTCCTTGAGACTGGGTCATACCAACGTTACCAGCCAATCATCAAATGGTATGGAGCTGTGCTGATAGTACCAGAAGCCAGGAGAGGCACAGGGGCAGACTCCACTTTGAAGTCTCAGATGGAGCCCACTCTGTGGAGATACTGACTTTGGATCTGTGAGAGAATACATGTCTGTTGTTTTCAAGCCACCTAGTTTGTGGCACCTGGCTTTGGCAGTCCTGTGACACCAACAGAAGGCTCTTGCTCAGTAGTGACTTGTGCAGACTGTTTAACTGAGAGCTACGGTCATTGTGGCCTGTGTGGGTACAGGCAAATGCTGGATCTGAAGAGGATAGAGACGTAACAGGAAGCAGAGAGCTACACTATGCCAGGGAAGGTGACTTGACTGGGCCTGTCAGGGTTGAAAAATGGTGGAACCGAATGGTTTGGATTAATTTGATTGATCTTGGGGTTCTATGGATCCAGATTAAAAAGAAAATTAAACATTTTCCTCTGTGTCTTTGTCTTAGACAAAAGCCTGGCAAGTTGTTCCTCTAACTTGAGATCAGAAAGAAAAATGGGTATTTACTTGCCCAACCTTTCACTCCTAGCCTCTAGGACCAAGGTTAAGAGTATGTGCCTTTTAAAAGAAAAGTCACATGTTCAACAAAAAATAGTGAATGGAATATGTAAGAGTGAATAAATTTTCTTTTTTTTTTTTTAAATTGATTTAACTTGCATGGGATGATCTAGATCAGTGGTTCTCAACCTTTCTAATGTGGCTACCCTTTTTAATACAGTTCTTCATGTGGTGACCACTACCCACAAAATTATTTGTTGCTGTGCTATAATTTTACTACTGTTATGAGTCATAATGTAAATATCTGATATGTAGGATATTTGATATGTGACCCCTCCACAAAGGGTCATGGCCCACAGGTTGAGAACTTCTGATCTAAATCAATCAAGACAGGAAGACCCACGTTGACTGTAGTTGGCACTATTGTCTGGGCTGGGATTTTGGAGTGAGCAAAAAGAATAAAAAATACAGGAAGCATAAGCAAGTCTCAGCTTCTTGTCTGAGGAGGCAACGTGACCAGCTGCCTTAAGCTTACGCACTTCTGTGATAGGCTGTACCCTCAACTGTGGTCCCAAACCAAACTTTTCTCAAGTTGCTTTTGCCAGGTGTTTGATTACAATGACAAGTAACTAATGTAGGTGCCTTGCTCTGTACGCCCAGGATCAGATCTCTGCTCCATTCTTTCCAAATTGTGTGACAGGCAAGTTATTCAGTATTTATAAAGCTAATGAATAATCCAACAAGGCTAATTCCAGACCATTAAACAAACAAACAAATGTAAAAATAACCTTTTGCAGGTGATTACTGAATATAGTAGAGAGAATTCTGTTCACTATTGGGATGAGAACATCTCGTGTCCTGGGGACTGAACCAAACAGCCTGTAATGCACTGCCCAGTTTTGATCCTCTCCTGTCTTTCCCATCATCTTGCCTGTTTCATCCTCCCCACTCATCCTGCCTACCTATCAGGGGATGTTTCTCTTTGCAGTTGAGAGTGCTGACAATGAACAGCTTTTAGTGATCCTCTAGTGATCTCAGCTGAAGACAGCTGCCTCTTCCAAGAGCCATACTACATTCCCAGAAGCAGCTCACACCCAGTGTCTGGTCGTGTAGAACCTGAAGTTCCTCCTGTAATGCAGACCACTCTATGCTGGGCTCCTTCCGCCTGGTGGCCTCTTGCTGACAGTCTCACAGAGAGGCTCCATTGCAGTCTTTCTTTCCTTTTCTGATTCCTACATTCTTTCACAGCCGAGGATGATGGTAACTCTCATCAATAGCCATCCTAAACGCAAATGTCCATTTTCACACCCGCCTTGAAGAGAACTGTGTCCCTGGAAAGTAATAACACCAGACTGTTTGTGTAGCATCACTCCCCTAACAGTTCACTGTAAAGGACTGTCTGTCATTCAGCAAAGACAGTGGATAGCTCTTATGGGCCAGCCATTATCATAGGTATGGAGTAGGTGGAGAGGAAGGCAGGGGCACACCCATCACTGGATGCATTGCTTTGAAGGAGAACTAGGCATCTTCATAAAGGGAAACTTGTGACTAGAGAAGTGTTTAGGTGTTGAGATAAAGCCAAGTGACAGTCTAGGGGCTAGCTCAGTGAAAGAGGAGAGCATGTGAGATAAATACCAGATATCTTCTCTGGGAAACTAGGATCCTTCTGAAAAGAGACCACACTCAGGTTTCCTTTGAATACAATAAAACAGCCAAATGGTCAATCAAAATATTTTGTCCAAAGATAAAAGACTCATGAAACACTTTTTCTGGACCATGTGCAAAATCTCCCCTTTATATTGCAAATGTAGCCAGCCACTGGTTAAAGAGGCTGCACTCAGCTTCCTGTTTTTCTCCCTATATATCTCTGGGCATAGACTTGCCTTCTTTTTTTCCTTCTGAGGATCTAGGAAATCACAGAAATCCTATTACAGGTGCTTGATAGTTGTCTGCTGAATAAATAATGGGGAAACAAGTAGTTGAAATTAAGGGAATGTTTGGGATAGTGTATGAAAGATGAGACAGGAAGCTTGGTAAAGTAACAATGGGCACTTTTCACTTAGGACTGTCCTCTGGCTGGTTGCTACAACCTCTTTCCCCACTGCAACAAGTTGGACCAATTGAGAACTCCATGATCTGTCACTATTATTTTTCTGAATATTAAGGAAAATCATGTTTTTTGTTTCTCCCACTAATGCTTCCTGCTAAATGTACTGATACTCAATATCCAAGCATATCCCATTTCCAGAGAGCGCACATCAGGAGCAAGCTGAGGAGACACAGGAGTCTAACCAGACCACAGAGCTAGGGCTATGGCTACTGGACTATTTGTTCTGAATTTTACAGGAGTTACATAATACTGTACATGTATATGGGCTACTGAGCCACCAGGTTCAGGCCTAAGACTATAAAATGTACCCTGGGGTGGTCAGACAGCCTAGGCAATGAAGTCTGACAATTGAAATCCTCAGATTCGCTGATATGGGATCATCCCACTATTAGAACATCTAGGCTGGATGAGGACTTGCTGTCCTAAGGGCTGGGTACAACTTGTTTCTCCATCACCCTTGCAAATCCTGTTAGATCTACATTCAAATCTAACCAATTCTCATTTCGTCTGCTCTCATTACCATCCATCCTCCAAGCCATCTTTAGATCCTGGCATCTATTCCAGCTTTTCTGTAGTCTTGTCTGGACCTTGGGTACTACCGTTGCCTGTGTCTTATTTGCTCTTCTTATAGGTGCCTTCAACTGAATTCCTTTAGCTTTGTTCACACATTACATTTTCAGCAGCCTATACTCGTGATGTCCATATTTCTTCTGAGATTTAATTTTTCTCATCTCTATGATTTACATATTTAACTTACCTTCCATTCCTGACAAGCATAAATGTCATAAGGAAAGGAGTTTTTGCTTTGTTACCTGATATATCATCAGAACTTAGAATAGTCTGGCATAGAGTAGAAACTCAACAGGTAGGGGATGAGTGAACAAATGGCAGGTATGCCTCCAAGTCAGTCTCTCCAACTAGAAGACTGAAGCAAGCTTCAATGATGTGCTGTGATTGCTTGGGAATTCATCTGTGATGTATTAGTTCATTGGCCAGGCCGTAAGAAAATGTTAGGCATCTGCTTCAAGGCCAGTTGGGAATGTCTGCTCTGAGAACTCAGCTACCACACTGGTAGGAAGTCAAAGAAGCTTACTATGCGTATTATGGGAAAGAGCACCAAGGATTGGGTCATATAATCCAACACTTTAGAAAAACAGCCAAACGTTGAGGTCTTAGAGATTAATGCACATCCTTAAGGATGTTGAAAAGTTCAGTTGTCAGCTTCACTTAGTAGCTTTGTTCTAAACTGAGTGGGTCAGAAAGGGAAAATCCTGCTGTTTCGGAGTCCTGGAAGTCAAAATATTGCCACCACAATGCTCTTTCTGGAAGCTCTAGGCCAGGATTCTGCTACTTCCTTGTGTTTGTTTGGCAAGGTGGGAGCTTCACTCTAGCCATCTGGTCATCTCTTCTAGATGGTAGACAAATGGCATCAGAAAGCTAGGGCTACATTCCAGTCACACTCTTAAAGGAGGAATGGAAAAGCTTCCTTTTTGATATGGTGGAGTATGAGAAATAATGGTACCCTCCTACAGGAGCCACACTATCAGGTGAGTGACACAGAATCCCTCAGAGTACAAAACAATGTGTGTTGAATGAAACAAGGTAACTGAGACCTTGAGCAAAGCTATATATTTAACCAATATTTAAGTCCAGAAATGTGTTAGATATTAGTCACTAAAACAATTTGCCTTTTGGGACATTTCAGATGACATCTTAGACTCACAATGTGTAATTTCTAGTTTACTCTAGAAAGCTAGAGTATGCACTTAAATACATATTAAACCCAGTTAAGCCTCAAGACTGCCTTTAAATGTGAGCTATCTCCATATAAAAAGGAAGCCCCAATCACAGCAAAGCTAAGTAACATGCCCTGAATCACATAGCCTGGAAGTCTATAATTCTCAGTTGGGGAATTGAGCGAACCACTGAGTATGTACATACTATCTTCACAAACCCACCTCAACTGTGACCTGAGGGTTAAAACCTGCACCATGGCTAAATTTCTGAAGGATATAATCATTAACTTTTCAACAGGAAACTCTTAATAATCCTTGGTTGAAATATAAATTAATTATTAAATACATGGAACAGACTAATAGGCAAGAACAAATAGGAATGTCCATAATGAGGTACCCACTGTGATGGATCTCTCAACTCTCAATACACTATACCACACTAAAAACATCTTTTAAAATATGGCGCCAAAACTGGGCAAAAATTACATTCCAGGATGCATGCTATGTGCTGAACACTGACTGGTAGAGGCACTTGAACTAGAATTCTAGAAGAAATAGAAATTTACAACTCAAAGTGCTTGTTTAGCTTGGAGCATATGTTGCAAACATTTGTGGTATGTTGTGTGAATGAAACAAGTTTCTACAGTATTATGCATGAATCTGTTATTGGCAACATTTGTTATAATGAGGGGTATCATCTATTATACATTTAAATTTACAGCATGGGGCTTGAAGATAACTGATTACTAAAACGAGTTATTAAATGCAGTTCAAAACTCAGTGCAGTGTACATAACCACCAGTTTAGCTGTCATTTAAAAAGATCAGATGCGATTCTTTTCACCCATCGAATAGCAAATACTATTTTAAAGTTTTGGCAAGGATAAAACAGAAAGATTACTCTTTTAAATGGGTGCCAGGAATATAACTTGGCATCAACTTTGGATGATGCCACCTGTATGTATGAAGGGGCATGTGCCACAGGTTTTCAGCCTGTGACCCCCAAACCCATTAAGAATGTGTGTCAGAATTCATGTTGAAGAATAGGAATTCAAGAACCCTTATTTTGCTGACAGTAGTGAAGCACAAATAGCTAAAACCCATTCTAGTTGAGAAGGAGGCTAGGGTTTGTATCTCAGCAGATGCCACATCCAAGTCACCTTTATCCATATCTGGGACTATGGATGACTTTTTTCTTCTGAAATGTTCCAAATTATGTTTTTTCTTCCATTGTTCTTTCAAGTGCTGGTATAATATATACTCACGATACATTTAAAGTGTCCAGATTTCAATGCACAACACAGTTCACATCTGAATACATCCTGAAGTCACAGATTGTGCTATTCTGGAAAGTCTCTTCATTCTCCTCCCAATAATCCCCACTCCAAAAGCAGCAACCATGTTCTGACCAGTGACTAGTTTTGTCTGGTTTTGATCAGTGTTATTCTACATTATACTTTCTGTGTCTGGCTTACTTTATGGTACACAGTACCTGCAAGATTTAGCTCTTTTTGTATAGATTTCTCAGTCATTATTTGATTTCTTCATTTTGATTGTCCTGTAGTATTTCATTGTATGAATGTATCATTCTATTTTTATCTATTTTATTCTTCATCAAAATCATGTGCATCTTGTTTGGTAAACTATTGCCCCTTTCCAGGCAACAGGACTAGGAAAAAATTGTTAGGATATAAAACATATATATTTGATGTAATGGTTTCTATTTTCCTTTGTTTATCCAGCTCTCTCAGTCAGAAGAATAATCACTGCTCCAGTAATTCCAAATTAATTTATAATTGGTGAGTATTGATTGAGTTTGCCTTTTTTTTTTTTAAGATTTATTTATTTATTGTATGTAAGTACACTGTAGCTGTATTTAGACACTCCAGAAGAGGGCATCAGATCCCATTACAGATGGTTGTGAGCCATCACATGGTTGCTGGGATTTGAACTCAGGAACTTCAGAAGAGCAGTCAGTGTTCTTAACGACTGAGCCACCTCACCAGCCCCTTGAGTTTGCCTTTTAATTTACTTAAAATCAGAATCTATTGGAAAAAAAGACAAGAGTCTTCTCTTTTGAAAACTTTTATTAGGTATTACTAGAAATAACTCTGCATGACATTTGCACACAGCAGGTGGTAAACAGCACTCCACAATAATCTATACTGTACACACAGTGACAATTGGAACCATTTAACTTCCACTAGCCTCATCCAAAGAGTGTCTCTTTATATTCTTCCATGAGATCTTATATCATAATTCATATTACCCTCCCAATTTAAAACAATAAATCCAAAATAACAATCCTTTTCTTTAAAGCTACAATAAAAGGATATAGGGACATTACTGTGAGTCTGCAAGCAGACTCCATCTTTTCAAAGACTTATCCCCACAGTTTGTGTGATCTGATACTTGTGTTGCATTTCACAAGTGAGACAGTACTTACTCAGAAGGAACATGCCATGTATCCTTTAGTGGACATGACATATCCACTAAAATCTCTTGAGGTAAGGGATTTTTAAATTTCATTACTTAAAAAGCAGAAAAAAAAAGAACCTGGTCATTTCCAGCAGGGTGTATTGGTTGGCAGGAAGATTTTTTTTCTCTTTTGTCAAATATTTATACATTTCCATATATAACCCATGTCTTTGTCTTTCTTCACCCCTGGTTTAATTTAATCATTTAATCAATATTATCATATATGTTTAGACTTTTCATGTTTATGATAATATACCCATAAATATGTAAGTATTAGTCACAACAAAGTCAGTATTTTGTATAACACAAGCTAAAAGGCACAGAGCACAAAGAGTAAATAATCTACAGAATGGCTTCAAGTTGCTACAGTCTACTGTGAATGGATAATGTGTAAATTGTGACAACTACATTTTTTTTGCATCTATAAGAAACTTAATGATAGATATATTTCTAAAGTGCCACAGTTATATTTACTTTCAATGATATTTGTAAAGGTTTTGGCTTTGCCATAATTGGAGCTGCAGATAAGCTCATTGATTGTTTCCAGTTTACTCAGCCTTTGTACGTGGTTTAAAAATAAAAATTAATTCCAATAACTTTGATTTCTGGTATTCAATATTCATTTTCTTGCTTTTGCTTAAAAAATAAACAACACACTTAAGAAAAATACAGCTAATTTATCATTGTAGAGACAACATTCAGTAGCAAATGCAGACTAGATACATCTATAAAGACCCCGATTCGCATGGTTTACGTAGAGGGATCAAAGAACACTAACAGGGAATTTATGGCTCTTTTGATAAGAAATAAAGTCACAGGAAAGAAATAAGGCACTAATAACATACACAAACATTACATCATTATACAAGCACCATACGGAAGGTTCAGGACTGCACAGTAGCATTAGTATTACTGGATAGTGGAAGCAATGTTGATTTTCCTTGCTTTCTTCAAGAATTCTTTCTCTTCAATGATCAGTGCACTACCACTGCATTAGAACAGACACTATGTACAATTCATGGTACCAGCTGTATTAAGCACTTATTTGGAAGGTGACCTCTTCAACAATATAAGAAATCGGGTCTTTTCATATCTTTGTTTTCCTAGTTTTTAATTTTGATAAAATTGCTTTTTTCCCCTTTCCAATTTCTTTTCAGGGATTAATTAAGAATATCAATGACATCTATTTTGTTATTTCTACCTGCCTTTTGTTATTTCTACTTACTAAAAATGCATTCAAAATGGCTTCTTCCAGGTAGTTTTATGAAGATCAAAATTAGCAAGACAACTACTGGAATGCAGAAACAGTTTTAAAATTTTTAAAAATCAAAGAAATACAACATGAAAAAACGTTATGGCATTTTATTTGGAAAGGAGCTATAAAGTTTATAGAAAAATGTAAACTGCAATAAAAAGAAGTAAAAAGACTTGGTACAAATTAGTAATGTAAACTATACACATTAAGATGAAGAAACCATTATCCCTTGTTATTATTATTATTGAGAACATAATTAAAATGAGATATGGTCTCATATTTAAATAGGAAATGGTAATCATTCATTAGAATGTCAATTTCTGAATATGCAGTAGCAACAGGTAAAAGACTCAATATTTCTTTTTAGCATTTTTAACACTTTAAAAAAAGAAGGCATGGATAATGTAGTTGTCATTAAAATTTTGCAAGAGAGGTAAATGGTATTTTTCATGAAAATTTCTTAATAATGTTGCTTAAAAGAGAAACCAACCAACCAGCAGTCCTGTACAGAATCTTAATAAAAATAATAGATTAATGTACTGACACCTGCATACTGCTTTTTTTGTTTTTTTTTTTTGTTTTTTTTTTTGTTGTTGTTGTTTTTTGTTTTTTTTGTTGGCATTTGATGGTTTGTTTGTTTTTGAGTCAGAGTCTTACTGTGTTGCTCTGGCTGTCCTGGAACTCACTATGCAGACCAGGCTGGCCTGGAACTTACAAAGGCTAGGATCAAAGCCATGTACCTGCTGCTGTTTTATTAGATTTTTCTAACACTTACAGATGTACTCCTTATTAGTATATTACTTATTATTTTAATAAGCAAAGAGTGTGCCAATGTTCTTTTTCTTCCCACAAGGGGCTAAAAGAGCCTTGATCAGAAGGTAGCAGAAGTGTTAGCAGTCTTACAGAACAGGGTTTAAATTAAAATCCCTAAATTTATTGTGTCATGGGAATCCAGGGCTGGAGAGGAATATGAGGATGACAGTCACTGCAGACACCTGCGGCAGTGCACACATGCAGTGTGAGGATGACAGTCACTGC
>NW_022196902.1:24330802-24351045 GCF_008632895.1 Mastomys coucha
GACAGTCACTGCAGACACCTGCGGCAGTGCACACATGCAGTGTGAGGATGACAGTCACTGCAGACACCCGCGGCAGTGCACACGTGCAGTGTGAGGATGACAGTCACTGCAGACACCTGCAGCAGTGCACACATGCAGTGTGAGGATGACAGTCACTGCAGACACCTGTGGCAGTGCTCACATGCAGTGTGAGGATGACAGTCACTGCAGACACCTGCGGCAGTGCACACATGCAGTGTGTCTTCTGCCTTTCATCACAGAACCAATTTTAGAGGGCAAGGGAAAAGGAAACAAGCAAAAAACTATTATAAACCTAAAGTGAACAGCCCGTTTTAAGATTCCACTGTGGACTGAGAAGGAGTCAGAAGCAAATCCAGCCAACGCCAGACCTAAAACTTCTGGCTGGGCCACCTGCCAAGCAACCTACCTGGATGCTTGTTAGTTTTCATAAAATCTGTACCAGATCATTTCTGTTTTGACAAATGGTACCTATCTATGCATGTATATATAAAATCAATTACTATTCTGAATCTCATATAAAAGAAAGGATTTCATAAGTTTTCAAAACACTATCTAGATAAACTCAATTATGATAAAAATAGCCCATAATAAATATGAGCTATTGAGGCATTATCACATGCAACTTCAAAAATGGGCATTTGGAAAGGATCTGGATTCAGCCACTAAAAGTAAAGATATTATATCCAAAATTTCTTTGTAAAGAAACATAGAAGATACTAATTTTCTATAGGCTAAAAATTAGATATGTACATTAGACATTTAGATATTAATTGTTTGAAACAATATATTTAGATATTGAGGGAGTAATGCTAATGAAAAACTGGTATTTTTTAAGAATTTAACTAGACTATTAAGACAATTTTCCAAGCTCACAAGGCAAACCCTTGACACTAAAATGGACCAGTAAGTGCAGCATAGCCTGCCAGCCAGGAGAAAATCTGAAGTGAGCATTTTTGTGATTCCTAGGACTATTTAATGCCAAGTCTGGCTCTCTGAACATTTTTGTTAAACAGTAAAACTATACTAAATACATCTTGAATTTGGCTAATGTATAAATCCAATTAATCAAAATATTTGACTATTTTCAAATGACAAATGATTTCTCTAGAATAGGGCCATTCCTGGTTATAGGAAAGGTAATCTACTTTAGATTATGAAACTATCTAATAATAACCAAAGAGCACAAATCATTCACTGCACATTATGTACAATTGCTGCTCTGTTGAAGTCCAATCTAAGTTCAAGCTAGAGGATGTTTTTACTTAAAGACCAGTGATCACAACTATAACATTCTGGATGAAGGATAAAAGACTGTGTGTCAGGTTGTGTGAGTGTATATATGCTTTTTGTCCATCAGATATGCAGACACTGCTAGACTAAGCTTCCAGTGAACATGAATTTCTTAAGTTTGGCTCTAGAGTATTGTTAACCCCCTGGTCCAATTGGCATCTCATTTGTCTGACTTAACTTGGCAAAGCTAGGGAGAAGAGTTCCTGAACTCCTATCAAGAATTAGGAAAACTGATCCAGACACTCTGGATCCATTTCAATTAACAAATAAAAAAGATAGATGACACTTATACCACTAGAGTCAAGTCACAAAGACCTTTCAGCATAATTTCATTGCATTACAGTGAAAAGAGCTAATGGTTAAGACATTTAACTCCTCACTAGCCAAGATGAGGAGGTGACTGTGGAAGTAAAAAGAAGAATAGTCTGGATATAGAAGTACTACTGTACACAAGGAGAAACTGTGGTAACATACGGCTCAGAACTGAAAAACAAACATTATTGTCTATGCTAATGAGTCTATATAATCCAATAAATCAATGAAGTACCTTTTAGAGACATAAAGAAATGACCCTGAGGGCATTGGCAATATTTCATGTATTTTTCAAAGATTAGTTTGCATTTTAAGTCATTATTCTCAAAACAGTCACTTTTTCAGTCAAAAGAAAAAACATAATTTCTAATATGCATGATTACATGCTTGTACAACCGACAACATGAGCAAGTATGTGTAAGGTATATATAAAGGCATGCTTTAACTAATCAGCAGATAGACAATTACAATAGTCTACACTACTGGGACTTTGTCCGGTGGGTCTGGATAACATCAACTAAAGCTGAAGATTCACGGAGTGATGCAAATAAGTCCCACACAGCACATGACTTTGAGATCAGTCTTAATTATCCACTCAAAGGAAGAGACACAGTGGAGTCCTCTTCACTGATTTGCTTTCAAAAAGTAACATCACACAGTCTTTCAAGTTTGGAGTGCTTGTTTGTTTTGATAATACTGTTTCCAAGTATCCTAGTTTTATTGACATGATCATTGTAGAGACACAGTGTAATATGTCATCTTGGAAATTAGTGTCTATATCTGTAGGAAAGTGTACAATTAAATTATAATTTGAAAAAAGTGCTCCAGCTATTTTATTTATTGTGTTTCTAGTAAGAAAAATTCTTGCGTAGAATTCATGGACTATGAAATACAGTTAAATACAACTAAAACTTTCACTAGGAATTAGTATTTTAAACAGATTCAAGTGAAATTATTACATAGCAGCATTATTTGCTGTGAGTTCTAAACAGCAAAACTGTTGCAAAAAAATTCCAGGATTACTAAAATTTTAGGAGGTCTGTATTTGAGTGCTTTATACTCAAATAATATTTAAAAATGATTTATATAAAGTACTCAGCTTCTGCTTCCTCATGTTTGAGGAATTTAGACATATTTGCTCGCAAAACTCCACTCTCGCTGCTGAAAAGCACACATCTGTCACTTCTGTTTTACCAGTTAATTATTTAAATGGCACAGACACTGGGGAAAAGTGCATCCACTTTAAGGCTGCCAATTATAACAGACATTAGTGGAGACACACTTCAACCACTGACATGGAAGGACTCATGTTAAGGCTTGTTTGCAACTTGTTTATAAAACCAACATCCAAAGTTAGGTTTTCTTGGCTTTATACTTATACACTGCCTAGTATTATTTAGGCCACTAGCTTTTTTTTTTTTTTCTTAATAATTAGAACAATAGGCATCATAAATCTCTGACACTAAAACAGTTTTATCTGTTGGGGAGAGGAGATGTTTCGGCAGATGGAGTGAAATCTGAGAGAAGCCAGGAGAAACAGTGAGGCCACACAGACTAGGGTGAGCTGTTCCCCTCAACCTGCCTCTCCTCTCTTCTCTGGGGATGACTGAAGTGTGGACAAAAAACGTGTTGGGACCTAACATAGGATAGACAGTGACTGCAGAGGTGTAGAGTACTGCAGGAACACTGGGGCCTATATCTGGGCAGTGAAATAAAGGGAAAAAGACTCAAGCAGAGTCCTGGGATTCCAGATAATACTACAGAGCTGGGCATTTCCTAAGAAGTACCACTGAATATTGATCCCACAGCAGAGAGATATGGATACTATGTTGCGACATGTTTGGTGTCTAACTTATCTTTAACTGTCTTCCTATCTGTTCTTGTAGGAGATGGGAAGTGGCTCAGTGCTGGTCCATAAAGGTGGGAAGAGGATGTTGCTGTGTTACAGGTTTCATGCCTTTCCTTTCTCTCCGACCTTTGATAAATGAGACACATGAAGACAGGGAGTGTTCTAGACATCCATCTGTTTGGCTGGAACACTAAAGTTAAAAGGAAGCAATCTGAAAACCAATTCATCTTTTTCACACTGTCAAAAGACGCCTTATTATGCTTTAGGTTCACTGGGAACAGATTAACTTTCTCCTTTAAATTTTGGCAAGGTATCTGGTTAATCTACTAAGAAGAAAGCCTCTCAAGAGATGCTTGCTTTAAAATCAGGCACTCGCCACTGTTCACTCACAAATACACTCTTGAATATATTATTTCTATGGCCTCATTTTTCTGACTATATCTTGAAAATCTTTATTATAAATATTGTGTAAAAATAAAATTCAAAGTCCCATGAAAATAGTCATAATAGGTAACAAAAAAATGGAGGCAGAAGTGTGACATGTTTAGTTCGTGACAAGTAAAAGCTACCTTGTCTCCCATTCAACTAACTAATTAACTGACTGACGAACTAACTCAGTCACTCAGTTAAAACATAGCTCTATGTTGAATTAGACAGTAATTTTCTAATGCATAAACACTAACAGAAAGTTATTTCTCCAATATTTCAAAACATGAAAAAGAGACCGAGCTAAGGATTCAATTCTATTTGCAGAAAACTAACACACAAGGGTGCATACATACACAGTAAGGAGACATGCTTATGTGTACACTGGAAGGAAACAGGAATCTGCAAGGACAGCTCTCAGACTGTTGACAGTCACCCCCAGGAAAACAAATGGATACATAGAGACTTTGTATTCTACAGTTCTATATGGTTTGCTTTTCTTTAGAAACATATACATTTACAATGGTAACATATAGTGACAAGCCATAGATAAAGAACACCTAACATGTATACTTCATTTTGTAAAGGAGTTTTCAGAATATACCCTAAAGGTTACTACTGTTCTACTTTCAAGTTGGCACTGAAACACTTGGTGAAAGAAACACTTTTTTTTTTTTCATTTTCTGACTCTGTTCAAGATTTCTAAGACTTAGTAAAATATTCACAAATGATGACTTTTAAGTTACTACCATGGAAAGGACACACATACATGTGGATGTGATTGCATATACTTTAAAAAGACAAAAATGCATACAATTATTTTACAAATTTATTCACTTACAAATGAGATGCCTGTTCAGCACTTTGTGCAATCTCCTTGCCTCTGATAAAACAGCCTTCCTGGTAACAAATATCACTTTGTAACTCATATATTGGAAAAATTTTCAAATCATATAAAAATACCTGTAAAAGATAAGCTATTTAGAGACTAGAATAAAACTCCCTGAGTAGGCTAAAGACAACAGGCACAATATCCCAAGAATACAGTCTATCTCAGACCCCAAGTCCCTGTTCACTCAGGAGGTGTTGAACAAACAAGGTACGGTTACATATGACATACAGATATATGCATACATTGACACACGAGACACCCATCCTACTCACATCTGGCCAAGCTGAAGACCAAGTCCAGGAAAGATGAATTTCTAAAAAATTCCCCAATCTTACAGCAGAGACATGTATTTGGTCTAGGAGTCCTCATTGCTTTGGTCTAAGACTAGCATACCTAAAGCGGACAGTAAACACTTGCCAGAAGGATGGCTGAAGGCACAGGAAGATGAATCTGAAGCCAGAGACCGTTGTTACTTACCTCATACCATAGTTTAGAATGTGCAGCTCTGGAGCCAGCAGTGCTGCATACTCAGCTCCTCTCGCCCGAGACTCGCCACTTAGCAGAAAGTTGTGCAGCTCTTCGCTATTGCTCAGAGGGAACACCAGCGTGCTAGCTTAAACCTGAACTGTCCTTCACGGACACCAACTCTTTCAGTGAAACACAAGGGTATCAAGTTCTTACGCTCTGGCTTCTGAAACCATGAAATGGCCAGCTGAATGTGAGTGTCTACTTCAAGCCAAACACGGTTACATTTATGCTAACCAGCTAATTTTGAGAATTGAAAGCTTAGGCTTCTTAGCATCTCTTCTTTGTTTTGATAAACTTAATGAAGAATGCAAAAAAAAAAAAAAATAGAGCTGTGCTGTTAAATTCCATTTCCTCACTCAAAAGAACTTCCTGAAAATATTTTCACTTGCTTCCTTCTCCAAAAGCAGTTTGTTTTGAAGAAAGTATGTACATAAAAAGCTGTTTTCAAGTTGTCTCCGTGTAAGGAGATATCAACAAATTATGCACCCACATAGTAAACACAGGCAAAATCCTCCAAAATTTGTATTTATTTTTGTAAAAAACTTGAGGACAAAAAAAAAAAAAAAGACAGAAGAGGGAAGGAGTACAACATTCAATAAATTTTAAAAACTTGACTTAAAGCAGAATTATGTAGGATTATAAGGTGGTAATTAAATAATGAGCAAACTGGGAATTAAATTAACAGTTTAAGCAATTTTCTTCAAAGCAAAATATGTTTGGCTTTGTTTTGTTTTGTTTTTTTGTTTGTTTTTTAATTAAATAATCCCAGGACAGGCTAAAGTATGTGTGTCAAAAATCTAAGTTATCTGAAAAGAGCAACTTTTGGAAACTTGGGGACTTTCTGAAACCATCTGTATGGATTTGTTAGTTTACAAAGTTTGGGTTATCTCAGAGTGACATCATACACATCGCTGTGTGTGCATGTGACCATAGGAAGAGCAAGAAATAGTTACTATGGAAACAATCTGTTGTTGACATTGGCTTTAATTCAGTATGTTACCAAGTTAGGCCCACAAAAATAACCATCGAGGCTAAAAGGTTCTATGAAAATCGACATGGAAATAGACGAGCACATGGTTATGGAGCCTGGTTTAATACGTGTTTATATACACACATTCACATCCTTACATATACGCACCAGTAACTCACGGTTGTTCTTATTAATTTAGTTTAATTCCCTTCTGGGTGCTGAGATTTTTTTTTTAAAGCAATTACAGTATCCGAAAACCAAAACGATGATACCATTTGGGTTACAGATGACAACAGGTGCATTTAGTGAAGTTTGATTTATCTTCTGAAAAGTGGCCTTGTTTGTTGAGACAGGCAGGATTCAGCTATGCATACCAAGTCTCAGAGACAGCCCGGGGAAAGTACAAGGTTCAGACAATCCAAATGACACTTCAGTGAGGTATCCTCAAAAGACATCTGAGGATACACTGTTCTCAAAATATTTTCTTCCAAGAACCACGAAGGTGAGAGTTACTATATAAATGTGTATAGTTAATGAAAGTGACCTTTTTTTTTTTTAAAGCAGCAATTTGTTTAAGGACAGGACAGGATGCCATGTTGGGAGTGCACCGTAGCTAGAGGCACTGTGGCCTGCAGAGAACCACAGGAGATAAGGTGGCAGAAGTTCCTCTAGGTAGGTTTGAGGATCCAACTCACACACAGGTGCACCGTCCTGCACGGCTCCTCCTGGTACTGGCTGACATCGTGTGAAATCCTTCCTTACCAGTGCATACCTGTCCGTGATCGCTTTCTCTGTTTTTTACAAAGGCAATATATAGGAAATACAAATAAACCTAAGGATTGAAAAAAATGAAAGCAATTAGGGAGGAAAGTGCTGAGGTGTGTGTGTGTTCGTGTGCGTGCGTGTGTGTGCGTGTGTAGACATATATATGCATGTGTGTATACATAATGTATGTATATGCATGTATATATACACATATATGTATGTGTGTCTACGTATATACATGTGTACATATATATATATATATATTTAACTTTTCCCAATTTTACTTATATACAAACTATTTACAACAATCATTATTAATAGTTCACAAACACAAAAATACTATGGGATGTGTTTTCTATACGACTTCATTCTTTCTATTTTCCTGTAGTCCTTTGACCCCCTTAATCACATTCAGTCATACAAGTCTAATTAAAAAAAAAACAACAACAAAGCCAATGTTTTCTAGCAAACCATCTAGCCTTATGTCCATGTCTTTATTGTCACAATCCTATAATTTGCACACTATAATATTCATTTCATCATTGGTTGGTATAACATTTTATTTAAGAACATACAATGTGGTTCCCAGTTCTAAAAATTTGAGACCTTAATATGAATCCCTCTACTTGACAGCACAGATAACAATATCTGCTTTATAAAATCCCAACTGACTATAATGACTTGAATGTGAGATATTTTGTAATTCTCTCTGCCCTGCACATTCATTATCTATAAAGAGAAGTTTACATGTAGAAAATCATTTAATTCAGCAAAAGCACCCCATTTTCTATAGGGAATAATGATCAATGTAGCTTCTATCCAGAACACTTAAGTTGAAATTTCTAAAGGAATGCTTCTGAAAGTATGGCCCATGGGCTAACAGCATTAGTAGCATCTGGGACCTTTTAGAAATGTAAACCCATGGGTCCAGCCAGCACACTGTGCTAGAAACTGACAGTAGGATCTAGCAATGTATGTTTTCAACAGCTCTACAGACCATCTGTAGCACGCTAAGTTTGAGAACTACTCCTTTATATATATGTTCATATTAAAATCTCATAAACTCATCCTGTAGGAAACATGTTCCTCTGAATTATATACCCCAAACTGCATGGCTGTTTGAAGCAAGGAAGAGCAGAAACCTCACACACTGACTGACTCATGTGACTACATGTACACTCACACTGCCTCTACTGCTGTGGGAGAATCCTAATCTCAAACATGTCACGTTTCTTACCGATTACAACTGCTATGGCCCCTAGTGCCAATCCCAAAACCAGGATGAGAGGCGCAATGAGGAGCTTTCCAGCTGGAAAACAAAAGTATAAGAATTAAAGACTCTCACTGCTGAGTTAGCAAGCAGTTATAGTAGTTCTTAAAGAAGCACAAGAACAATTAAGGGACCACAGAACCAATACGCAATATGCAGTGCCACAAAGCCATGGGTATATGTTGTGTACCCACAGGTTCCTTACTGTTTATAACCAAAACAGATTATAATTCTTTACACTGACACACTTCAGTCTTTGTGCTTTTCCTTTAGATTTCTCCTACTTTCGACATTCAAAATGTTGAACGATTAAGAATGGTGTGACTCAGTGGATAATCTATTGACCTCACAAAGTTAGAGAGCCAGCAGGGATCAGAGAGGGTGTCTGACCAGGCCCATGTCTAAGAAAAATTCTTTATTTACTTGTTAGATAAAGAGGGAAATCATATGAATGTCTACCAGACTGAACTCCAAATGGGATGCCTGAAGATAACTGCTAGAGGAACTTCCCACTGAGTAAGTGATATGCTGGAAGTTACCCAAGTGAATCACTGAAACAAATGTTAACAGGAAGCATTGTAAGTCAGCTCGGTGTTGGCAGGCACAGCATGCTTGGCAGCACCAGTAGCTTCTCTGCTGAATAATTGATCGGTGATAATAATCGCCATTGTTACATGTAACTGCAGTCCAGAAGCCCTTAGAGGAATCCCTATGACTCTGAAAGGCACCAACATAGACAAAACCAGGACAGTCACTTATGTCTTGTTACTGTGCTGTGACTTCTGACATAACTGTACAAATGAAATGTCACAAAGAGTATGAAGGGAACAGGAAGTCTGCAGTAGTCACACAGCTACTTAAGAATCACACAGCAATACCATCTATAAGTTATGATCACTGACCAATTAATGAAAAATAATTCAGTCATTTGTTGGGAGTTTGGCAGGAAAAAAATTTTTTTTTTAAACTCATAGAAAACAGTTTTGGAATTAGATGACTAGATATGAAAATACAGTTTTAAATATCAATTTTAACATTGTTTAATATCTAGTAAATTTAGATACAAATGGTTGTCCATTTAACATAAAGCCCAGACATGTGTTTTTCTTTTGCTTTACACCAATGACAAAACTTAGTTAAGCGATCTTATTGAACAACGGTTTGTATATCCATAGACCTATGTGGAAGAATCTAGAATACGGTAAGTACCAAGGGTTACATATTTTAAACATATAGCTTAGTCTCTCTTTAAGTAATATATCCTCTTAAAGTATCCACCAAGACATTTTCTTCACAGCAACAGAATACAACTGTCAAGTAATAATAGCGCCGGTGTTTTCTTCCCCACCATCACTGAGTTCAAGGAGCATATGTCTGCCTTTCAGGAGGAATAAGCTTGTCAGCGTAGGACATGCTTAGCCTACTTCTAAAGATGATTTTGACTAGAGTAAGCATGCTTTCTCTTATTCCAAGATCAATAAGAATTCTCTTAGGCCATCATTTTCAATAATCAAACATAATTTTTCACAACCATAAATTATATCTTATTTAAACATTTTTAATTTAAAATTTTACTTAATTTCTGCTATGATAACAAACTATTGATTGTGTCTCAAGATTTACTGTTTTCTTTGTTTATTTCTTTAGGATGTGTGTGTTTTTCATCATTGTCCCATTTCATGCTGTATTGTATATATTTAAAGAATCAACAGCAATTCCTTGTGTTTAGATACCTGCTAAGTCCATACAAACATAAATATGACATTCTTCTTGTCACCAATTGGCTTTCAATTATGTTTCAAAAAGTGCTGATCATGAAAGAATGTCATATTTCAATTTTGTTCACAAAAGGAGTGATTCTCTTCTTACTCCTTGGTAAAGGTCCTAACTAGAATCCCTAGTACATAGCAAGCCCTTGAGATTCTCATGGTATTGTCCTTCCTCGGATCCTAAAGAAACACCCAAACCATGTGTGCTACTCACCACAAACTGACCCTCGAACTAATCTTCTTAAATGAGGTCTCTCTGGGAGGTAGCGATATTTGCATCCAAATATACTGAGGTTTGATGTGTGGTCTCCGAAAAACCGGAGCTGGCGGTATCTCTCTCCACATCGATAGCAAAAATTAGTGTTACACTGTGAACAAGTCATATGGTCACACCCTTCAGTTCTCTGGATATGGATCTGGATAAAGGGACAAATAGAAGGAAATGTAATTAATGTCTTTAAAAAGTAAAATATGTCAAGTAAAATATATCAGTTTTACCAAATTAAAAGTCTTATGAGCATCCCTGAAGTGAAGTTTTCAATTTGTTTATAATCATATTTCTAAGGTTCCCAATATTAATTTTACAACTATGAGCCTGTAGTGTGGCTTTAAGAAATACATGCTGGGGAATATTTTAATGTAGTTAGGAATTTTATAATTAAAACAAGAGTCAAACCTGCCAGAGTTTGTTGTTTGATACTTAGCATGTACGTAGCTGCCAGAATCTACAACTTTATGTATTTCACTTGTGACTACTCTTTTCCCTCAAGTACAGAGACTTAGTAGTATGTGGTCAAGGGCATAAGAGCAGTTACTTTCAGGGTCCCTAGTAACCCAAAGCTGATAATCCTTGCTACTGGCACCTTCCCTTTATAGCTATATGTTTCTCTTTGTATATGCTGCTCCATAGCAGTAGATATGGCCTTTGTGCACCCTATCAATTATCTGAAGGTCCCTCTTGAAGGACATATGAAAATTGTAAATAAAATCTGATACAAGGCCTCCTGGTAACTCAGCCACTGGTCCAGTGACCACCCTTCTTGTGCATATTTGTCAATAAGTGTGAGATCACAGCCATGCAGCCTGCGGATGGCACTAAGAAATAACTCAGCCCGGGACTGGGAGAACAGTACATACATAGGTCTGATTTAATCCACAGCACCTAATGAACTGAGTATGGGCCTGTAATGCCAACATGAAGAGGACTGGGAGATGGGAGAATCGGAAGTCCAAGGTCTTTCTCCACTACTAGCAGAAAATTCAAGGCTAACTTGGCCTGCACAAGGCCTTGTCTTAAAAACAATAACAACAACAACACAACAACAGCAATAACAACAACAAAAGACCAAAATAAAACAAAAACAAAAAATAAAAAAAAACCTAGTAGCATGGGTCAAGGCACTTTTGAACTCTACTGAGCCTTCACACTGCCAAGGCCCTAGGAGAAGGCATGTGTAAAGTCTAACCCTAAGCACTCAGCAAGTACTGTCAACTTTTGGACCATCTGCTGCACTGAGATGGAGATATCAGTTAGAAAACCATCCCTTAAATAAACTAAGTACAACAGAACTAAGAAGAACAGAATCTAGTATTGTTGTAGTTTCCAATATAGATGTAAAGTTACACCTGACAGAAATGTAGCATATGGACATAGAAAGGGCTGATCTCCTATTTTCTGATCTGTTGGTGTGACAAACATTATGCCACATCAAAGATAACTTGGTGAGGAAAGGGTCTATTTGGCTCCTATTCTCAGGTAATATATTTCTGAAGCAAGTCAGGGCAGTAACTCAGGGAAGAGCTTTGGAAAGAGCACTGAAGAAGAACCCATGGAAGAATGTTACTAATGGATTTTCTTTTCTTTGAGAATTTCGTATCATTCTCTCCCCAACTCCTTCCATAACCATTCCCTTCTTCCCTAATGGCTTAACTTAGTGTCCTCATTTAAAAAAAAAAAAATCCATTGAGTCTAATTTGTGCTGTAGACAAATAGACTCAATGAGGCTTGGAGAATAGTTGACATACCAGGGGCCACACCCTTAAAACAAATCCAAGAATGACTCTCCCTCTTCCAGTAGATTCCAACTGTCAATAGGTCCTCATTTAGGTGGTGGGACTTCATGTTCACTTCCCCTCTCCATGATGGCACTGTCTGGCTTGAGTTTGTCAAGGTATTGTGCATACTGTCACATGTTCCTATGTGTAAGTGCCCTGTTATATCCAGAATACACTAGTTTGCTGTAATCATCCACTACCTCTAGGTCTTACACTTTTTTTTTACCCCCACCCCTTCTTCTGCAATAATTCGTGAGCCTTGAGAGGAAGGAGTGTGATGTAGATGTCCCATTCTCTTGTTCCTTGCACCTTGACAGTTGTGGCTCTAAGTGTTAATCAAAAGAAGCTCCTTTGATGAAGGCTCAGTGACACACTAATCTCTGTGTATAGTTGTAAGTCTTTAAGAACTGGTTTATTACTATGTCCATTTAGAAGGAACTGTTGGCTAGTAAGGTCCCAGAGTCTCCTAAACATTACAAACTACTGCCAACTTATTTTGTTACCTCCAGAACTTGATGGTAACACCCTACTGATGAAGACCTCATATGCTTGAATTATAGGACATGGAGAAATCAAGCTGGGACCATAAAGCTTTATTCCTACTGGCCAACTTTAATGTTTTGGAAGGTGCTATGGATGCTACAAGAGAAAGGTAATTATTAGTATTAACAGCTGTGAATTTTGTGACCTACAGCAATGATGGACCTGGAAGACATGACCACCATTACAATAGTGTCATGGATGTCATGAGAGTAAACAAGGACCTTCTGGTTGAATTTAAATCCTGCTTCACAAGATGAAACACATACCTGTCACTATTATTGGGGTCAAGAACCTATAGCTTGACAGGTCACAGACCCCACATGAGAACCTTCTATTATCTTTCAGCCAGTTTTCTTAAACATTTGGGACCACCTACAAAGGTTAGTACTACCAACAGTGGGCAGAACTTCCACACATCAATCAATAATCAAGAAAAGGTCCCAAAGATATGCCTACAGGCCAGTGTGGTCAACACAATTCCACAACTAAGATGCCCACAAAAAACAATGTACTCACACTGACAACTGTAGCTAACAAGATCTCCTTAGATCTCCACCAAGCAGTCAAAGAGAAAAGTACACTAAGTAGTGATAGAGCCTGTAATCAAGTGCTCGGAAGCCCAAGGCATGAGCATGGCCCCGGGCTATATAGTAACTTCCCGTCTTCAAAAGCAATATAAAATAAAAGATGAAATAAATATAATGAATATTTAGTTACCATCAGGGAGTCAACAGACAATGTCAAGGGAGGGGGTAAGAGCTTATTATTGACAGGAAATTACTAGAAGTTAAAAACCAAATGAGTGAAAAGCAGTTGCTTTTACTGTCAGACATAGTTCCCAAAAATAAATAGGATGTTGATTTCATGATTGTTTGTTATCTCCCATTGTGATATTAGCTTTTTAAAGCCAGCGCCAATAATCCCTTATCCCCAGTGCATTTGTTTTCAGTAAGCTACAGAAGGTTATATGCATGCTTCTGTCTTAGTTTATGATGAAGGGAAGTCTCTGAAGCAGTATGAGCACTGTCTAATATCAATTCCACACCATCGAGCTTTGGTACTGATTAGCCTCTCACCACCTTCCTCTTCCTTTACCTGTACCTCCTGTTCTAAGAAAACTCTGAGTTCCATTTCTATTTTCTATTCTTAACCTTTCCCTCTGCTCTGGATCACTCAAGCATCCATTAATTCCCCATGGCTATCTAGCCTGAGATTATTCTCATTTTTCTGAACCCTTTGTTCCATAGTCATATCTCAGTTCTTCCTCAGCTAACTAGAACCCATGTTCTGGAAACATCCAGCTGTCTTCTACTTAGTCCTTTGCCCAACAAACAATTACTTTCTTGCTGATAAAAATCTTTCATGGCTCCTACTATTAAGGACTATGTAATTTAAAATGTAGACATATTAATTGTACAAAAACATATCTCCTAAGCCATAAAAAATTCTATGAAGAAAAGATGAGTGTGTGGGAGAACAGTTAATGGAAGAGCCTGATCTGGTGTTAAGGACAAGAGGAGGTTTATCTGAGGAAATGACATTTAATTTAGGAGCTCCAGGGAGGCACAGTGTTCTCAGCACTCAACTTGTGAATGCACAAATAAAGCGTTGCTTATTCTATACCCTAATTATCTGCATCTCTCTGCTTAGGCCCTGGTGAATAAAGTCTATATTGGTCCAGACTATACTCAGTTTCTATTTACCTATTCATTCCTGTGTTTATTTTTGTTAGTATTCTGTCTGCATCAATATGTATGTATGTGTGTATGCATGGGGTTGAGGGGCAGTACATACATTTCTGAGTATGAAATCAGAGGGCAGGAGAGATTTGTGTGGTGTATGCTCTCTCCAGTTTCTTTTTGGAGGCACTCAGAGCTGAGTTTCTCTCTTAG
The DNA here is from genome assembly GCF_008632895.1 of Mastomys coucha. Taxonomy (NCBI): domain Eukaryota; kingdom Metazoa; phylum Chordata; class Mammalia; order Rodentia; family Muridae; genus Mastomys; species Mastomys coucha. Next base: position 24,345,385 of record NW_022196902.1, read on the forward strand.
CACTGCTTTCATTGTGTCCCACAGGTTTGGGTATGTTGTGCTTCCATTTTCATTAAATTTAAAAAAAGTCTTTAATTTCTTTATTTCTTCCTTGACCAAGTTATCATTGACTAGGGCGTTGTTCAGTTTCCATATATATGTGGGTTTTCTGTTGTTTTTGTTGTTATTCAAGACCACCCTTAGTCTGTGTTGATCTAATAGGTTGCATGGGATTATTTCAATCTTCTTGTATCTTTTGAGGCCTGTTTTGTGACCAATTATGGTCAATTTTGGAGAAGGTACAGTGAGAGCTGAGAAGAAGGTATATTCTTTTGTTTTAGGATGAAATATTCTATAGATATTTGTTAAATCCATTTACTCCATAACGTCTGTTAGTTTCCCTGTGTCTCTGTTTCCATAATATATCCATTGTTTCCATAATATATCCATTGCTGAGAGTGGGGTGTTGAAGTCTCCCACTATTATTGTGTGAGGTGCAATGTGTGTTTTGAGCTTTAGTAAAGTTTCTTTTATGAATGTGGGTGCCCTTGCATTTGGAGCACAGATGTTAAGAATTGAAAGTTCTTCTTGGTAGACTTTTTCCTTTGATGAGTATGTGCCACGCCCACTCCAATGAAGTCTTGTGACAAGCCCAAAAGCTTGGCCACAGACTAGAGGCAAAAAAATTTTGAAGGAAGCCAGTCTCTTGGAGTTCATCCGTGGCATCCCTAACTCAGAGGTAGTCCAGATATGTCCTTGCAAACTCATGTGCTAGGTGCCCACCAAGATATGATTTACTATCGCTAAACAAAATTGGACAGTGCTCTCTGATCTTTACCAATGTCCCAACATCTTAGCCAAACCCTGACTTGGAATTTCGTAAAGAATGTTACCATCCAGACTAACTGCCTCCAGCATTGTTAGGGAGATAGGAGGTAGGGAATTGAAGCTTACAAAATGGGAGTTGTTTATCCCAGGGCAAGGTCAAGTAGAATCCTCAATTTCAGTTATGTAAGGTAGCTGAGCCACTCCTAGGAATTAGCAAGAATGGGACTCCCACAGACAAGTCTCTACTAGCCCAGAAGATTAGCATAGTGGGTGTTTTACTAAGGATGGATGGGACCTTGAGCCACATATGTGTGTGAGAGAGACAGTGTGTAGCAGTCAGCATTGGAGATTCGAGCCTCATTTGGTCCACAGCGCACCCCCCTCCCCCCATGGGCCCAAAGTGCTTGGGCCTGGGGGAGAGGGGTACAGCGCCTGTCTACAAGAGGTGGTTGCTTTAGACCCAATGTGTTTCAGGTGGCCTCAGAGATACCCTGACCTCTGAGCTGCCAGATTTTTCATTTTTCTTTTGTAATGACTGTAAAAGTCTGATGCCATTTTTGAGAAATACACTCAGATTCAGCACTTCCATGTGTTGTGTCTGCCATTATTTCTCTGCCGACACCTTGTCAACCTGACTAGGACCCTGTTCGCCTGTGGGTTGAGGGAAGCCCAGATTGGCCAGCCCACTGCAAGTATGAAGTGTCCTTCCTTATCCTTTTTGTTAACTTTTGGTTGAAAGTCAATTTTATTCAAAATTAGAATGGCTACTCCAGCTTGTTTCTTGCGACCATTTGCTTGGAAAATTGTTTTCCAGCCTTTTACTCTGAGGTAGTGTCTTTCTTTGACATTGAGGTGTTGGGTCCTGTTTATGTATCCAGTCTGTTAGTTTATGTTTTTTTTCTTGGGGAATTGAGTCCATTAATGTTAAGGGGTATTAAGGAAAAGTGATTGTTGTTTCCTGTTATTTGTGATGATATTTTTATGTTTGTGTCGCTATCTTCTTTTGGAATAGTTGAAAGAAAATTACTTTTTTGCTTTTTCTGGGGTGTAGTTTCCCTCCTTGTATTGGTGTTGTCTATCTATTATCTTTTGTAGGGCTGGATTTGTAGAAAGATACTGTGTAAATTTGGTTTTGTTATGGAATATCTTGTTTTCTCCATCTATGGTAATTGAGAGTTTTGCCAGCCTGGGCAGGCATTTGTGTTCTTGTAGGGTCTGTAAGACATCTGCCAGGATTTTCTAGCTTTCATAGTCTCTGGCGAGAAGTCTGGTGTAATTCTGATACATCTGCCTTTATATGTTACTTGACCATTTTCCCTTACTGCCTTTAATATTCTTTTTGTTTTGTATATTTGTTGTGTTGACTATTATGTGGCAGGAGGAATTTCTTTTCTAGTCCAGTCTATTTGGAGTTCTACAGACTTCTTGAATGTTCACGGGCATCTCTTTCTTTAGGTTAGGGAAGTTTTCTTCTATAATTTTGTTGAAGACATTTACTGGCATATTACCTTGGGAGTCTTCACTCTCTTCTATACCTATTATCCTTAGGTTTGGTCTTCTCATTGTGTTCTGGATTTCCTGGATGTTTTAGGTTAGGAGCTTTTTTAATTTTGCATTTTCTTTGACTGTTGTGTCAATGTTTTCTATGGTGTCTTCTGCCCCTGAGATTCTCTCTTCTATCTCTTGTATTCTGTTGGTGATGCTTGCATCTATGAGTCCTGGTCTCTTTCCTAGTTCTTTTTTTATCTCCAGGGTTGTCTTCCTTTGTGATTTCTTTATTGTTTCTATTTCCATTTTTAGATCCTGGATGACTTTGTTCATTTTCTTCACCTGTTTGGTTGAAGTTGTATTTGGTTGTGTTTTCCTGCAATTCTTTAAGGGATTTTTGTGTTTCCTCTTTAAGGGTTTCTAGATGTTTACCTGTGTTCTTTTATAATTTTTTTTTAGGGGAGTTATTTATGTCCTTCTCAAAGTCTTCTTATCATCATCTTGAGAAGTGATTTTAGATCTGAATCTTGCTTTTCTGGTGTGATAATATATCCAGGACTTGCTTTGGTGGGAGAACTGGGCTCTGATGATGCCAAGTAGCCTTGGTTTCTGTTGCTTATGTTCTTGCCCTTGTCTCTCACCATCTGGTTATCTCTGGTGTTAGCTGGTCTTGCTGTCTCTGTCTGTTACTTGCCCCTTCTGCAAGCCTGTGTGTCAGTACTCCTGGGAGACCACTTCTCTCTTGGAGGAATTTGGGTATGGACAGCTGTGGCACATGGTCAGCTCCAGGTTACAGACAAAAACCAGAAGGATCCTGTATCAGGCTGTTCTTGGTTCCTGTGTCCTGCTGGCTCAAGGTGGGTCCCACTTGGGCCAGGAATTGGAGCAGAAGTGGTGGTCTTACCTGTGCTCACAGGAGAATCAGCACTCCTGGGAGACCAGCTCTCTCTTGATGGTATTTGGGTATGAAGTGCTGTGGCATAGGATCAGCTCCGGGCGCATACAGAAACCAGAAGACATATAAGTTTATATATATATGTACATACATGTGTATACACATGTAAGCATGTTTAGACATATTTATACACCTTTTTGCCTTCATTTAATACTGTTAAATTAAAGGAGAGATATTGATAATATCTTAATTTTAAAGTTTATTAAGTATTAATACATGTACATATCTGCCTGCTTTCTTATTTCTTTTAATGTCATACTATATATTCACATGTAAGTGTATGTTGTTACATTACCATAGTGTTACTTGCTTCTATTTTATAATTAAATCAATTAACAATTTAAAAATGGAGGGGAAGAAAGAAAAAAACGAATACAATATATATTTAGCAAGTTTTTTTTTCCTCATAGAACTACATTTGTAGTTGGGTATGTCTGCACATGCTCCTAATTCCAGAACCTGGCCAGCTGCTATGGGATGATTGTAAGATAATTAACTATCACAAAGGCTGGCGTATGGGAGCAAATATATTAGACAGCACTCTTACTGGTGTTAATGTGTTAACAGTGTAAGAGGAGAAATAAAGACTGTATGTTAGAATTTAGCATTACCTATCAGAATTCTGGCTTGTGCGTGCATGTGTGTGTGTTTGTGTGTGTGCACATGTGTGTGAGATATACCCCAGAGCATGTAAAAAGCAAAGGTCAGCACTCTACCTCTGACAATAACCCTGATAATCCCTTTAAAAGCGGAAAAGTAACTGTCCTTTTATCTTGAAATAAGGAATGTGTTGGCTTAGAATAAATTACCTAGCTAGCATTGTTTCATATTATTTCACTAATCCTGATAGTTACAAATTAGCCTTAAAACTCATGTGATTCCCAGGTAATTAGTTCTACTCTATGCCTTATAAAATGGCTCAAACAGAAGCATGAGTTTATTTCTGTGAGAAAGGAGAATCACAGTTGTCAGCTATAGCCACCTGGTTGTATCACCTGGATCACTGTGGCTAATGTCATAATGTCTGAGTAAATAGTTTTTAAATTGGACACTAAGAAAGAAAGTAACTTGGGAGGAGGAGGTTGCATCAATCACCTTTTAACTTCCATCTCCAGCACTTACCACCAAAAAAAAGATTCTCTAAAAATTTTGGAAGGAATTCAACTTTGGTTTAGTAAGCTCTGAATTCTGAGCAAAACTTGCCCTTTACCCAAAGAAGGAAACAAAAAGCAGGAAACTAAACAAACAAAGAGACATTCCAAAACCTTAAAGGATATATGATAAACAGGTTGGTTACAGGAGATGATTGTCTGTGGGCTAAGCAATGCCACAGGCCGTGACACTACGGGGGCTCCTGTTTCCTGGCTGAATTTTATCTTTAATTATGAGCAAGTCTGAATATTTTAAGCAATACCAATGATAATTTAACAGCTGTATATTCACCATTCACATTTAACAGCAAACAGTCCAGCCTCTGCTTTATCGTATTGTAAGAGAAGCTTTCTTGGCTGTCAACTCCCCACTTGATTTGCAATTGCCTCAAAGCATCACACAAAACAGCCCAAAGGTATATGGTACTGTACTTTCAAAGTTCATAAGTGAAAAAAGAATAGTTGGAGGGCAGGAGTCCTGCCTTTAGAAAACAATGGGATTTGTCTCTGCATCCTGAGTGGAGATAGCAGGCATGTACAATTATTCCTAGGTGAGGACAATAAAATAAAATATAAGATCTTTTTGTTTGTTTTAGATCATGATCTTAAAGAAGCATTCAGGATTGGGAATCAAATGCCTTCTTTCAAAACCTAAACACTCACCAGCAGCTACTAACTTCACAGAAGGTTTAATGCTAAAAACATGTAGCTGTGAAACTTACAACAGTAATGTTTACTTAGCTTTATATTGTTGACATGTGTTTATTACTTATAAGCATACATTTCAACTTTAATTTTATTTAATTTATCAAATCTTAACTCACTTTAGAATCTCATATATACTGTCAAGATGAACTTTTAGGCATGACATTGAACAGTACCCTCCCAAACACAATAAAATTTAATTTCCTTACTTGTGTTTAGTTTAAAGGTCAGTTCATCATGAACTATGTTTTATTGTGTTGCAATTAAGCTGAAGGAGAATCTGACAAAATAAGTTTATGTTTTCTTTGGCGTCAAAACTTAAGACAAATAGAAAATTCATTTTTATAAGAATGCTGTGTCATAATTTACTAAATAAACCTTTACACATTCAAAAACACAAATGGGAGATCCACTGCTCCACGTGTTTATCTAGCATTCAGAAGGTGGGGGACAGAAGCAGGTAGAGATTTCTGAGTCTCAGGTTAGCCTGGTCTATAACCAAGATCTGGGCCACTCAGGAGCCACATGATGAGAATACTGTCAGCAGAAGCAGCA
>NW_022196902.1:24351055-24374737 GCF_008632895.1 Mastomys coucha
AGGAGGAAGAGGAGAAGAAGAGGAAGAGGTGGTGGTGGCAGAGGAGGAGGAGAAAAGAAGAAGGAGGAGGAGAAGGAAGAAAGAAGGAAAAGGAGAAGAAACACAGAGGAGGAGGAAGAGAAAAAGACAAACAAAGAAAAAAGGTAATGATGCTGTTAGAAAAGTGGCTCAGTAGTTAAGAGCACTTACTGCTCTTGAAGAGGACCCAGTGCCCACATTGTGGCTCACAACCATTTTTAACTCTAGTTCCAGGGTATCTGATGCTCTCTCTGAGCTCTGTGAGCTCCTGCTTGTGTGTGTGTGTGTGTGTGTGTGTATTAATGAATTAATTAAAAAGAGGTAATGACATTCATCAAAATGGTAAAGCAAATTTACTCTTAATAAGACACGGGCTGGAGAGATGGCAAAGTGGTTAAGAGCACTGACTGTTTTTCCAAAGGTCCTGAGTTCAATTCCCAGCAACCACATGGTGGCCCACAACCATCTGTAATGGGATCTGATGCCCTCTTCTGATGTGTCTGAAGACAGCTACAGTATACTTATATAAATAAAATAAATCTTTAAAAAAAATAAGACATGATTACAGTCTCATAAAAATAATTAATGAATAACCTCTAAAATTGTTTTTGTATGTTTACCTTAATACAAAATAATTACTCATGGGTAAATATCTTAATCATAAATGATAGGAAAGGCTTTCAACACTTATTTGTAATGTCTGTTAGATTATACTCCTTAATGTAACCCTTGGTGACTGTATGCATGCATGCATGCCGTGTCTACAAGCATGCCATAGAATATTTGTGGAGGTTCTATCACAGGTTCGAGGAGTTGGACCTCTCCCTCTACCACATGAGTTTTAAGATTGAGCTCAGTTTGACAGGTTTGATGGCAAGACCCTTTAACTTACTGAGCCATCTTGCTGGACCCCAAAATCAATTATAAATACTAATTTTGACTTGGCTACATAAGTCAAATTTTATCGTAGTGCCATGCCATGTATGCAACTGTGATTTCCATCCGAGGCAAAGGCATCTCACGGTGGGAGGGGAGCTTTTGCTAAGTGAAGGAGAGAAGGAAACCTCCTGTATTTAAAACACTTCACACAAGGTTCACACAGGGACAGCCACATTCTAATGCTGCTTGAATGTGTTCCACTTAGGCATAGTCATTGGAACTCACCAGTGTTATTATATAATTTGTCTAACAACTTAGCCACAGGACTGGAGATCCCAGCAAAGACAGTATTATGTATTATAAGGTAACATTTACTTAGTAAGAATTACAAATTAATTGGTAGGACAGAATTATTTAACAAGTACAGTTGAACCAAGATGATTCAATTGGGGAAAATCATTTTAAAGTATTTAATTCATAATAAACACTAAATAAATTATGGTTAGATTAAATTTTAAAACTTAAAATATTAATATATCAAAAGATAAAAGTAAAGAAAATAGAGTACTAAATTACATCAAACTTCTGGATGGTAAGTGACTCCCCCCCCAACCCCCCGAGACAGGGTTTCTCTGTGTAGCCCTGGCTGTCCTGGAACTCACTCTGTAGACCAGGCTGGCCTCAAACTCAGAAATCTGCCTGCCTCTGCCTCCCAAGTGCTGGGATTAAAGGCGTGCGCCACCACCGCCCAGTGATAAGTGACTTTTTAAACTTAGAAGCAAATGCATATGAATAACATGTGATTATATAAAATATATGTGTGCATGATATTTGTGTGTGCTTGTATATGTGTACAAAGAGAAAAAAATGATATATAAAGACAAATAAAACTTTTAAAAATATGTGCAAACCAATTAAGTAAAAGAAAAAAAAAAGAAAAAGCAAGCAGAGAAAATATTCTATAAAAGGAGTTAACACTTTGAAATACAGAGTTCATAGAATTTGATGCAAACAGGAAAGCCTCAACTTAGCCCATACAAATGGCCAAAGATCATAAACAGAAAATTTAAGGACTCATGACAAATGCCAAAGAATGTGAATATATATTTAGCCTATAAGCAATTAAGGAAATGTAAATATGAGGATGTATGCCACAATCACTAAATTAGCAAGTGAGTAACAGTATACTTGAACTCTGAATAGGAAAGAAAGAAAAGCTCACCAGAAATCTGCAGACTTTTTTGGGAAGTAAGCTGTTCCACCACTTTTAGAGTTTAGTAATCTGACATTATCCACCAAATATGGCAAACGCTGTGACCCTGCACTTGGTAGCTCTACCTTCACAATGTTGCATGCTAACAGTTCAAAATAGGAAAGAAGATGTATCCATAGTACATTTACTCACATCATATTTGTAGTGTGGTAAACAAAACCAAACATCAGGGAAAGGATACTTAAGCAGAGATGACACAGTTAATAGAAATGTTTACTGGCATTAGAGATGTCTGAGTGCTTACATAGGAAACTAATGATACTGAACAGGCACGATGCCACCCATAAAACCTTCCTAAGAGTGATTTCAGAAGGGCATGGGCTGCGGAGACACAGCAGATGGTGGTGCGATGGGGTGCTGGGCGGGTGCTTTCCCTCTCAACCCAAATTTCTATCAAGTTTATGAGTTTAGAAACAAACACAAATACAAATTAATATTAATACTGTAAAATTAACATATATAAAAATATAAGTAACTAAGTTTTGTCAAAACAAAATTCAAATACATTTTGCTACAAATATTGAGGCTATTTACATGAATATAAATTGTTCCTTTCAAAGCACTGTATATGAAAATTTTTTGAAAAAAACCTCTTCCATCTTCCTTTTTCATATCTGTAAATTTTAATGGATGTTTTGTGAAAAGTGTTCTTAGAATATAAAATATTAACTCATTAAATCTGTCTCCTTAATTCCTCGGAGAAAAAAGGTTTGTTTGGAGGAAAAAAAAGGGGTAGTGACTTCAAAGGCTAAAAAGAAAAAAAAAAAGAAAAAAAGTCAGAAAATATAGAGCTTTAAAGTCACTCTTGGAAGGAAAAAAAAACCACATCTGCAGTCAAAACAAGCCATTAAAAAATGACTCGCGCTGACCTACACTTTACACGGCTGTTTCTGGGCCATAGTGTGGGTGACTCCATGGCTCTTTCCTTTGGGGTGTTTAAAGGGCAATTCTTTTTTTGAGGGCCTCTTTACCTGCTTTATGGGCTGCAGCCCTTCCCACTGTTACTTAGCTATTTATCTGTATTGAGGAAACTACAAACATTGTTAGGGCCCTCAGTGAGTACACCAGCTGCCTTTTACTCTGTTCTTCCATTTAATGTTAGGTTAGGATACAGATGTCATAAATGCATAATTTTCTGCACTGCCTCCATTCATTCAGAAATCCTCCACTGTGTGTCTCAGGGCCATTCATTCAGAGTACAATTTTAGGACTATCTAGAGATGTAGAGTCCTGAGAAAGTGTTCAGTAGGATGAACGAGGGGCTCCTCAGCACCTACTTGCCTAGAGTGGGTTTGAAACTGAGACGTTCTCTGAATGGAGTGCTAGGCAAGAGAAGGGCAAACTACCTCATCTTATGCCTGCTCTACAGTGGGACAAAAACCAACGTTCACAGAGCCATTGGTTCAGTGCAGAGATAAAGACTGAAACGGGCTCTGTTATCCAGGGCAGAGAAAAGTAAGAAACCTTAAATCACTATGTACTAATTAATATCAAGAATTAAGTCAAGCTGGTCAGGAGATCTAGCTACTGAGTAGGCTGAGACAGATGATCACTTGAACCCAGGAGCTCCACTTCAGTGTCAGTAACACAGAAAGAGCCTTTCCCAAAGAGTTCTACTTGTCACTAAATATACAGCATAAATGTCACACTATACTATTCTCTCTCTCTCTCTCTCTCTCTCTCTCTCTCTCTCTCTCTCTCTCTCTCACACACACACACACACACACACACACATATATATATATATATAAGATAGGATGTAAACTTGGCACAGCAAAATATTACATGCTCACTAATACATTCATTAATAAAATGCTTTTGCTAAAATTTGGATTCACCATTATTAATTTTTTTTATAATAAGTTAGATTTCATTTATCTAGTGCTAGGTCTCAAGGAACCAACTAAAAAATTATTCTTAAAGAAAATTAGGCCCAATATGGTTGCCTAAAAGTAAATTTGTTGAAAAGTACTATTCAAACACACACATAACTTTCTAAAGTAAACCTTAAGATTAAAAAATGTCAGCTTGAAATGGATGGTAATGACAATAATAGACACTATTTATGTGCACATATGTTCAGTTTGACATGCAGTATAATTATTCTTTAAGAACAACATGGCAAAGCCTCCTCACACTTGATTAGGCAGTTATGAACATGCTACATGCCCATGCTGTGAATACTGTCCCTTTAAATGTGAGCATCATTCCCTTCCTGCTAAGGCATATCTTACCTTGCACTTTGGACACTTCTGGGCATTTCTCTGCCCATGCTCAATCTCACTGGCCCAGTGACGCAGTAACTTGTCTCCTTTTTTATACTCCTTGCAGTTAACACCTTCATGCCAAGGAGAGTGGCACTTAAAACACCAGATGAATTGGCAAGTGGGACACTGGATCTGTGCAAGAAGAACAGTTATTAGTATTCATGAGATATCCTGAATGTTCTCTATCACTGTGATAAACACTGTAAACAGAAGCAGCTTGGATAGGAACTCAAGGAAAGAAAAGGGGTTGCAGCCGGAACTGAAGCAGAGGCCATAGAGGAACACTGCTTGCTGGCTTGATCAGCCTGCTCTTTTATGTAACCGAGGACCATCTACCTAGGGGTAGCACTGCCCCAAGTGGGCTGGGCCCTCCTATATCAATCATCATTAAAGACAATGCTCTACTGATGGAATAATTTTCTCAATCGAGGTTTCTTCTTCCCAGATGACCTGAACCTGTGTCAGGTTAACAAAAAATTAACCAGCAAAGTGCCTCAAAGATAAGAATGTCAATGTTTTGGGAAATTAGTTAAAGGGTTATTATTTGCAATACTTTCCCCAAGAACAAACAAGACAAATTCCCAGTAAAATAGGAATACTCTGTTACTGAAAGAGGAAAAAACTGTTTTGACAAGGATAGTCTGTTGTTCAGAGACTACTCAGACATTAATTAATCATGAGACATTTTCATTTTGAAAACAATTTGGTTGTATGAAAACCTCCCCCATTGAAGCACAGAGTAAATCCCAAAGGCACCAAATCCAAACACTTTGACCACTTGTCAATTTATGTGTCCTGAGCCAACTTTCTAGTCATTTCCATTGCTTTTCTTACCAAAGGCTTGCTTGACTTACAAGTGCTTCCTCAAGGGAAAAGCAGAGTGCTTGGGCCACACTGCTGAGTCAGCACTAAGCACTGATGGTCCTGTTAGAGAGGTAACAGCACGTGATCCTGATGGTGACACCTCTGTGCTGTTCACCAATGTATGGAATACGGTCAATGGGAGCATCTGTTGCCTACTCGACATGGAAGATATCTTTCATGACTTCCTTTGTTTTGAACAGCAGTGATGTGTTCCGTTTCGCACAGTACTTCTCATTCTTGCTATGAAGGTGTGGTGATAAATACACTGTGGCATCCCTGAATTTTAGCACCAAATTCTAGCATCATAAGACTGAGGATCTGATTTCAGTCCCCAGAACCCATATTTAACAAAAGCCAGACACAGAGGTTGTTCACATTTGTAACTGTAGCTCTGAGACTAAGTGGCTGGCCAGTATAGCCTAACTCAGTAAGGTGGAGTGGAAGGCCAAGAAGAAGGCTGTCTCAAAAACTAAAAATACACAAGGATGGTGCCTGAGATTGAACTCTGCATAAACACACGTGTACTCAGAGATACACAGACACAAACACACATGGCCATCTCCTTCCCCTGCAGGGTTTCAAAACAGATTTATATTATATTTATTAGTGAATAGAAACAATGTAAAGTTCCTTTGAGACCAGAAATCACTTCACAAAAGTGGGACTCTACAATGGCTCAAGGATCCCTGTAGACAAAAGTTGAACTATCAGGTCTATAGATTTTGAACAATGATAATTATCAATATGCGATTATCTTAAGGTCCCATAATGAAGGAGTCTGGCACCTGGCATCTGAACCAAATAATGTGGTACCCAACAAAAAGTCCTACTAATCCTTACCAACACAGATGTGGAGACAGACTGAAAGAGCCACTGTAAAGCAAGATCCGAAGTAACTATGGATAGTAAAAACTCACACTTTGGCACTCGGAGAATATACCTGAAGAATAACAGGACTATTTTTTGTCTGAAGATGCCATGATGCATCTTCATGATTCATTATGACCTTAACCATATTCAAAATCAGTCTTACATAAATGTAGATAGCAACGATGCCTTCTCCTCTGCTCCTTTGTTCAGTTATTACCCTCAAGAGATACCAGTTCACAACCACAGGCCTGCCACATGGAGTTTGCCTTCTGAAATAAAATTATCTTCACACAGACACACTATTCTCTCCTTCCCACCGGGACTGGTTTGAATGTGAGATGGGATATCTGGTCCCCAGCTGGGGGCACTGTTGGGAAGGGTTGTGGAGCCTTTAGAAGGTGAAGCCTTACTGGAGGAAGTGGGTCGCTGGGGCAGTGCAGAGGCTTTGGAGCCTTGCCCCACTTCCTGTCCACTTTTCTTTCGGATTGCAGATGCAGTGTGGCCACCCTCCCCAGTATGATGGGGTGCATTCTCGTGAACAGCAGGTATTTTGTCAGCAGTAAGAAAGGTCACTAACACAGTACTCAAGGAAAATCAGAGGACAAAGGACATCTGCACCACCTAGGAGCTAATGAAAGCCCATATGGAATGAATCAAGAGCTTACATTTCCCAAGAGTCTCTTCAGGTGTTTCATATGGTCTTAGTCAGGGTTTCTATTCCTACACAAAATATCGTGACCAAGAAGCAAATTTGGGAGGAAAAGGTTTATTTAGCTTACACTTCCACATTGCTGTTTATCACTAAAGGAAGTCAGGACTGGAACTCAAGCAGGTTAGGAAGCAGGAGCTGATGCAGAGGCCATGGAGGGATGTTCCTTACTGGCTTGCTTCCTCTACCTTGCTCAGTCTGTTTTCTAATAGAACCCAAGACTACTAGCCCAGGGATGGCACCACCCACACTGGGCCCTCCGACCTTGATCACTAATTGAGAAAATGCCTTACAGCTGGATCTCATGGAGGCATTTCCTCAAGGGAGGCGTCTTTCTCTATGATAACTCTAGTTTGTGTCAAGCTGACACACAAAACCAGCCAGTACAATTGACTCCTTGTCAACTAGACAGACAAACAGATCACTATTAAGCCTTAACCCTTACTTTCTTACTCATCCCCTAAATCTAAATAACTTTAAAAGTCCCACAATCTTTACAAATTCTTACATAGTAAAATTTCAATCCCTTTAAATTATCCAATCTTTTTTAAAATTCAAAGTCTCTTTAAAATTCAAAGTCTCTTAACTACGGGCTCCACTAAAATACCTTCTTACTTCAAGAGGGAAAAATGTCAGGGCACAGTCACAATCAAAAACAAAATGAAACTCTAACCATCCAATGTCTGGGATACACTCACAATCTTATGGGCTCCTCCAAGGGCTTGGGTCATTTCTCCAGCTCTGCCCGTCATAGCACATACCTGTTTTCTAGACTCCAGCTGCCTGTACTCCACTGCTGCTGCTGTGCTTTGTGGTCATCGCATGGTACTGGCATCTCCAATACACTGCTGTCTTCCACTGCAGCTAGGTGTCATCAATAGCCTCTCATAGGCTCTTCATGGTGCCAAGCCTCATGGTATCCTTTGCATGATACCTTCAGTCCTGGACCATCAATTGCAACTGAGGGTGCACCTTCACCAATGCCCTTCCATGGCCTCTCACAGTGCCAAGCCTCAGATGCTCTTCATGACCCCTTCTAGCCTTCAAAACCAGTACCACCTGAATGATTCTTATACATTACCTTGACTGGGCCTAAGCTTTTCATAGCCTCTATGCCTCAGGATCTCCATGCCAAGATCCAGGTAAGAAACCTGTGTCTCCCACCCTCAAGATCTGGATCACAGGTGAGCCCTCCAATTCTGGATTGTAGTTCATTCCAGATATAGTCAAGTTGACACTCAGGAATAGCCACTACATATACCCATGCTAAAGTTTGAAAAGGATCAATCTATTCACTCCATCTCTTTGACTATTGGACCCAGAGATTCTCCCAAATACATGTAGCTACTGGTTGACATGGTTGACAAGCTGCCTAAGGAATAGCTGACATTTGTTTTGGCAGCAAAGGTCACTCCCTCTTTAATGAAGAGAAACTGTATCTTTTCTCCTTAGAGGCAAGATGGGAATTCACATGCATTTGGCCTTTACTGTGGAGGCAGAGAGAAGACAAGTAGGTGCAGATCCCTGGAGAAGACAACTGACACTGGCCTATGTTCTTATGCTACCAGGGCTGTCTGGTTCTTCCTGAGGCCTGTTCTCTTCCTTACCATTTCCAGGGAGTTGTGTGTGTGTGTGTGTGTGTGTGTGTGTGTGTGTGTGTGTGTGTGTGTGTGTGTATGTAGGAAACCTCATTGGGGTGACCTGAGAAAGATCACCTCTTTGCTCTCTACAACTGAAAAGAATCTAATTAATACGATGTTTCCATTGATGTATCCTGAGGAAGCTTCTTGCTTCAGAATGTCTTCCCTATGCTTCCCAAGCACATTTAGGACCTTGACCAGGAAATTTACACTAGGCGTACAGATATCCAGTCTCCTCAAGAGTCTACATCTGCCTCTTGGATGCTCTAAACTAATAATATAAACCACAGGAAATTAGTAAGTTCTCTGTAAAAGGAATCTGACTAAATCCAGGAACTGACATGGCACTACCACATCATCAGATGACATTTCCTAAACATTTTATCTTCTTGATGCTTTATTGATCATCTTGAATAAGGTGCAAACCCTTCTGCATGGATTACGAAATACAAAATAACTTCCTAAGACATTTCTGACACTAGAAACACATTTGATTTTGCAAGAATCCTTGCCACTTGGGTGATAGGTTTTCAAGCTCAGCTGCCCTAAGCAACTGGCACCACCACCACCCCTGCCAAAAAAAACAAAAACAAAAACAAACAAACAAAAAAACCCAAACCACTCAAGAATAGGAATTAAAATAAAGAAAACTGCAGATAATTTTTCACTAAATTCCCATATTCCTATACATATTTGTTTATGATTTATTTCTGTATATGTATGGTATATGTATGTGTGGGTTCATGTGGGTTTCTGCACTTGTGTGTGTAGGTCAGAGGTCAATGTCTGATGCTTTCTTCTTTAGCCTTATCTCTTATTTTTGAGACAGGATTTCTCAGTGAGCCTGGAGCTCACTTCTGGCTATGCTGGTTGGCCAGATGCTCCTGGCATCAGACTTTCTCCAAGCTGCTCCAAGGTTGGGGATTACAGATGCATGTTGTATGAGATCTGAACCCAGGTTCTCTGATTTATAAATCAAGCACGTAACCATATGAGCCAATGCCCAGCCCTATAATTTTCAATAAATCTCAAAAGTCATTACTTATTATGCTCATCCGTTACTTATTATGCATACATAATTATACAATATATGGATGCATATTACATATCCACACATATGTAAATCACTCAGAAGATGAGAGCTACCTCAGTTTTCCATGAAAGATTTCTTTGATTCTAACATGAGGTTAAACATATTGTCAATAATGAAACAATTCATTTGCAACAGATTCATATAGTACCTCAGTGACAGGTACTGACCATACTGATTTATTTTTTTATTTTTATTTTTTGGCACACAGAATAGAATGAGAATATCTTGTCTGTAACAAACTTACTAGAACCAGACAGGCATGAAGCCGGGCAGTCATATGATTGTAACCTGCCAAGTGCATGTCAGTGCCCTGGAAAAGACGTTTCAGGGAACACTGTGGTCTTGCACAATGGGCAGAATGTTGCTGTAACATGTGCTACGACCCTCTGTCAGCCAAAGCCCATCTGCAGTACTAGATAGGGCCCTGAGAGCACACACACAAACAAGTACTCTAACAGCCAGAACTAAGAGGGCACTTCAGCTAGCTTAGCCTTGCTGACTTTTCCAGTAAATAGACTCTATACATCCCTGTAGCCCTGGCATATGTACCTCGATACAAATGGTTCAGACACTCCGTGTACGAATCATCTAAGTCAGCCTAAAGTATGTCCTAGAGAATCTAACCAATGTAGTAAATTATCAGAAAGCATGACTTATAAGTTTTTCTTTAAGAATAGAAAATTCAGGGCTGGAGAGATGGTTAAGAGCACTGTCTGCTCTTCCAAAGGTCCTGAGTTCAATTCCCAGCAACCACATGGTGGCTCACAACCATCTGTAAAGGGATCTGATGGACTCTTCTGGTGTTTCTGTAAGCAGCTACAGTGTACTCATATAAATAAAATAAATCTTTAGAAAAAAATAGAAAATCCTTTTCTTTCTTTCTTTCTCTCTCTCTCTTTTTCTCTTTTTCTTCTTCTTCCTCCTCCTCTTCTTCCTCCTTCAGAGGGGGAAATGTGAGCATGTGCGGGTATTACAGAGAGGAGGGAAAGAGTCTGATATACAGTTCTGAACATCTCCAAGAAGCACTATTTGATCCTTTTTAACATCCAGTCCTAAAGCTAGAGTAATAACAGTGGTCACTTTCTCCTGGCAGACTTGAAATACCGTACTTTCTAAAATTTCATTGTTTACTGCTGTTTCTTCAGCAGTAGTACAGGAATCTTCAAATTTCATGAGGCAAGAGTCCCTTGATAGAGTCTAGGTGTGGTCAAATGAACCTTGCCTGAGGGTTTCCCAGGAGGGAGGAAACTAAGCTACAAGAGGAAAGTTTGAAAGACTAGAGAGAGACTAAAAGTAGATCAACAAGCAGTCACTTGGGGCAGGATAAGGTCTATGAAGATGCTAAGCTTATCCAAAGCTTACATTCACCTGAAAACTTAAAAAAAATTTTTTTCATGCAAAACATTTGTCTTTCTAGGACGATGAATCAGATCTGCAATGGAGGACTGTTGTGGATTTGATCCCCAGAATTACATGAGAATCAGCATAGCCAAACTTAAGATGCTGAGGGACTCTGCCCCCAGTTTGGTTTTGATTGATAAATAAAGTTGCTGGCAGCCAATGGCCAGGCAGGGAGATGGAGGCTGGATTTTAGGATTCCCAGGCAAGGAATGGAGGAAGGAGCCACCACGCCAGGAAAGGAGCAGATGTCACGTCTAGGAGGTGCCGGGCAGAGAGCATAGCTGTCATGTAGGTGCTGGGGAACTTAGCCCAAGAGGGCTGCAGGTCTGGGTTCAGGGCAGCCAAGATGGAATATAGGTTTTAGGAAGTGATAACTCAGGAACATCAGAGGGGAGAGTGTTAGCTACATGAAGGTTAGGCAGTGGCCCAGCCACTGAGCTGTTTAAGGCTTATTAAAATATAAAGGCTGGGTGTGTGAGTGTGCGTCTTTCATTCCGGAGCCAACAACAATGGGGCAATAGCAAGGAGCGACATTGCCACTGCTGCTGCTGCCGCGGCCACAGAGGTGATTAGCATAGGGTTAAACAGGAGCTGCAACAGGGGACTGACCCAAAGAGCCCCCTTCCCTCATCCAAGATCACCGCTGCACAACAGCTCACCTGGAAATACTCTGTAGAGTCCTTCTAAGCTCAGAAAGAAAGGCCTAAGGAAGTGAGTGAGTTCATTGACATCTTGTCCCAGGACCCACTTTTTCACTAATGTATAAAAGAGGGGAGGAGCTGGAAAAGTCTGTCATCCCTAGGCACCTCACTGGGTTTATACAAATGGGAGAGTAAATGAGAAAAGGCAGGTTTACAGAAGACCTTTCTTGTTCCTGAACATCTTCTAACCACTGTACACCAGCCCTAGATGTGGCTAACTTACCGTCCTCCTGACAAGCCAACACTAAAAATGATTCTGTGTTGTTTTTTATTCTAAAACCTCAAGAAAACAAAATCAGTTTTAAACACTACTGAGGTCAACTTTTGTTAGCTTTAGGTCTGGGTTATTATTGTTATTTATGGCATTTAGAGGTAGATATAGAGATAAAATATCAGGTGAATTTCAATATTTGACTGTTAGAAAGGCAGGAAATTTTTCTAAAAGTATAGCTGTTTTATGAAATCAAGAAAGAAAGACAGGTGAGTTTGGCAAGGCCCCTCATAAATAAACAAAGGGAGAAATGTGTTCATAAAATCTAGCTGGCTTGCATCAACAAGTATCAATAAACACTTCAAGGTTAACATATGCAACACACCCTTTCTTTAACTGGCTTCCTTAAACCTAGCTGGACAACTTCATTTTTATCTCTCTTGGGCAACAACATCTGAAAAGCTACATTTGTTTTCTGTCATCTGCTAACATGGGTGATACATCAATCTCAAGAGAAATCAGTCCATGTCAGGAGCTACACGGACCCTGACGGCTGAATGGCAGCCTGCTTCTCATTTGTAAGCAGTCAGTTTGAAAAGATGGTGTGTGGGGGATGGTGAGGTGGAGTTGGATGGAGAGCAGCATCTGGGAAGGACTACAGAGAATACTAATTTCACATTCATGGGGAAGCCTGGAATGGTTTTGCACATAGAAAGATATTCTCTTGTCATTTCAACCAGAAGGAACACTAAGCACATTTTACACCACCTGTTGACCCACTAGCCTTCTGAAAGCCCTTAGGAAATTATTTTCACCACATACTGAAATAGCATATGTGTGTAGCTTTAGGGAATATGATTGCCCAGAGGGCCTATGACTGTTACAGAAGGGTGGAAATGTGCTAGAGCTGTAAGATTGTTTCTCCAAGACATCTGAGTGGGGTTTCCTTCTATCTGATGGTGAGTCACAGCACCGCTGTACAAATCAGCCCAGGTGAGGCTAATAATAACCGTGTGATGAGTAAAGGGCTCTTACTAGTTTTACCTCAGGAGCCACAGAGGTGCCCTTGACATCTTCCCTGTGTTGGTGTGCATGGCCTTCACCTCAAACTGAGTCAGAAGGAGAAGTAGCTGATTCTTAGCCCCCACTCGGGAGGAGAGGGGAGCTTGGAATTGATATGAATTTGATGGTATTTAATATAGCACATTTTATCAAAATTACTGCCAGATACAAACTGTTAACTGGGGGCCTGGAGATACAAATAAGTGCCCAAGAATTGTAATTACCTGCAAATGCTACATTCTATCTGCCCCATTGGCATCTGTTAAGAATATATATTTAACAAATGATCTTTACAAAAAACAGAAATGAAAGGCCTAGATATGGCAGTTTTGATCTTTACATGAGAAGCATCCATTCAGCTAGAATGGATGAAGAGTATGACACTTTAAATCAGTTTTAGCCTGCTCCCTTAAGTGCTTCTGCCTTGATAGCTAAAACCATAGTAAATGCTCAGAGTGACTGACATCTTAGAATAATGCTGTAACTTAGTGACTCAAGAACAAATAATAAATAAACAAATAAATGCAAAAAAGGACTTGTTGATAGGTACAAAACCTGTACACAGCTATAAATAATATAAAGAGATATTAAATTATTTGGAAACATTAAGAATTACAGGCAACCTTTTTGTTTGTTAATTTGTCATAGTTTGAGTACTTTACTACACTGGAAGTGAATTTAGTTATTGAGTTAGATGATTAATACACATCAAAATAGGGGGTGTCTATTTAGTCATCTCAAAGTATCAAAATTTTAGTGTCAATTTACAGTGCTACCCTAAAAGCATGCATGCCATGGGCCTTGCTGGCATGAACATGTCAGCACCATCAAGACAGTTTTGAGCATGTAAATCGGGTAGTGCTAATTAATGTACAGCTTGGGTTTAGTGATGAGATATGCTATGTGAACACTAAACTAAAGTAGTAAGAATGGCTCCTTCAGGAATTACATGAGTCGTGCCTCAATGGCCAGCTTAGAACAGGGAGAATCAATGTCTCTGACTGTTGTGGTTTTCTCCTGCAGGAGAGTAGACAGGGGCAGCAGAAACAGTCATACCTACATTCAGCGGCAGCCTTGCTCGCGCTGAAATCTGCAGGATAGCTGGCCAGTTGTGCTGCAGTTGGGCTCTCTAACGTTCTAAAGGCCCATGGACCCTGGTGACGGCTGGGTTGCTCCCTACAGAGCTACTGGTTCACATGAACTGCATTGGGGTGGCACTTAGGGACTGAGGTTGGTTGTTGTGGGTGTGTCCCTTAGGACATACTGAGACCCAACACCTCCCTGCTCTTTGGCTTCCTCTGCCACTCTCCAGTTTCTTGCTACTCACCACAGACCTCAAGACAATGCAGATAGCAAATCGCTGACTACAGCTAGGCGGCAGTCTTCTCTCTTTGTAAAATGCACTTTGTTATGGTGACGTAAAGCTGTCTGGCACATACTTGGCTCGCAATGCTTACCCTAAACCCTGAAGATTTAAACTGCTTTATCCTGAACAACATTTCTTTTGTTCTAAATTTCTGCCCTCCTAAAAGCAACTTTCCTTCTCCTGGTCCATTTGTCCTTTGCTCCTCTGCGTAACTACAACCCAGTTGATAGACACTGAAAGACCCCTATTTATTAAGATATATTATCCAAAACCTTTGGTTCACTCAAAACTACACACAGCTAAATATATGTGCAAGGTAATATATTATGCTTATCCTAACATAGTTTTGATAAACAAGACATATTTTATTCTTTTGATAATTGTTCCTTAAATTATAGTACTTGTTGCCCATTTAGCAATAATATTACATTTTAAATTATTCAATATTTTACTTTGATTCAATTATGCTTTCATGTTTTAATTACCATGAATTCCATAACTGTGTATTTTATATGTATATCTAATTCTGGGAGTAATTTAGAAAAAAAATATAATACTCTAAGTTATGGAAAGACATAGTTTAGTTCTAAAACTGAATGACTAGTTCTTAAAATTAATCTTTTCTTGAAAACATTAATAAATCACAACTGGACTGGTTCCTCAACCTAAGGCTACACATCATCAACCTAAAATGTTCTCTTAAGACCCCACATCCTCGGGCCAGGATTCACATGGCTTCATAAGCTCAAGATGGATGTTCTGCAGAAGACTGACAAAACACTTTCCTGATGGTTATGCACTTGAGAGACTAGAGAACACAACAACACTACAAATAAAAACACTAGAGAGTGGAGCAGCTTCCAAGACCAATTAGTCATGAAGAAACTTGGACTAACCAAGCAACTCTAGCTCACCAGGACCACAGTGGAGCAGAGGAAATCACTAGCTAACTAGTCTCCTTGAGGCTATAGGATGGATAATGGTGTGGCCACTGCTTCAAAGACACAGCACATGGGCAGAAACTGACCCAAATGAAGAGGACTTGAAACAGTCACTTGGTGCGATGGTGAAGAAGGCTAGGGGACACATTGTGGCAGCCTTACTGCCTCATACTAAAAGTCCTCCGCTCTGCTGCTGGTCAGGCTCTTAGTGAGGTGCCACATGTTGTTCTGGGTAGGGCTGATACACACCTGTGTCTTGACAGCTCCCTAGGCTGCATTCTACAACCTAGCTTAGGATTGCTGTCCCTGGTCTTGCACTACTGTGGCAACCTCTGAGTGCGGCAGGTCTGATTTCTCTCAGGTGCCTACAGAATTAGATTCAAACCTCTGAAGACTTTGCACAAGACTCAGCTTGCCCTACTCTTATCTCCACAGCTACCTCTCCCCTCCCTTCTACCTGTTTCCAGCACACCCCACCTCAGCCTCTGGGCCTAAGCACTGACTCAGGCTTTCTGTGAAATGCTCTCCTCTGTGTCAGCCAGGACAATTCCTTCTCTATCAGACTATTCTTAACATCCTGGCTAGTGTCTACCCAGGCACTCTACTTACATATGCATTGCATAAGTCTCTTTTTGCAATCTTAGGCAGCCCCCACACCCTTCCTATATGGTAAATAAAGGCTTGTTCTCAGTGTGAGGTGTTGGAGCTTTAGGAGGCAAGGCCTAATGGGAAGTCTTCAGGTCACTGGGGCTATGCCCTTAGAAGGGGACCTTGAAACGCTAACCCCTTCACCCACTCTCTTTTGCTACACAACCACAAGATGAGTAGTTTTGCTCAGCTGGTTCTCCTACACAGGCACAAAATGACCAAGCTAAAGGACCCTGGAGTAAAATGTCTCAAACTAGCCAACAGATAACAAAAACATTTCCCCTCTATAAACTAATTATTATATTTGTCACAGTCACAGAAAACTGGCAAGCATACCTTTAGGAAACTGTTTTGAAGCAGAGACTGTGTCACATTTGTTTGTCACCTACTGTACGTTAAGGCCAAGCACATGGCAACATTCTGCATTTGGCGAGTAGTGAATGAATGATGTTTTATACAAGTCTGCTCATTATAGATAGAGGCTGAGAAAAAGGAAATTGAGACCACTGAAAAAGTCAAGCTCATTACTAAAAAAGAAACAAAGTCTTGTTTACATAGGATTTGGTATTTACATAGTATTTGGTAATAGCGATGACTGTCACTCTAAAGCCTGGACTTTCCATTAAGTCATTGAATTAGTTTCCAACATGATTAAACTTCAGTTAAATCCTCTAGTGATCTCTTAACATGGATATCCTCATGCCACAGGTAAGAATCATGGGAAACATCCACTTACCTAGGGCCGGGACAGGGTGACAAAAGAAGGAAGCCCACGTAATGCTCACCAGCAGTCAGCCTATCATGGCTGCCTCCATCCTGTGACCTTTAACCTAGCAGTCTGGAAAGCATACTTACTTTGTATCTGCTTTCTGATCTGGAAGGAGTGGGGATATGTCCCTTTTTCTTAAAGGTTGTGAAGTGTTTGCATTGAGGACACGGCTTGGTGCTGGAGTCAATTCGGCCAAGTTCCAAGAAGTATTTATACTTGATAGAGTCCTCATGGGTTAAATTGTAGACAACAGTTGTTTCCTCCAGGAATTCGAAACACTCCGTGACTGGGCATTTGATTTCTACTTGGCCAAGTTGTACCTGTGTGAGGAAACACAGAAAAGAAAAAGACCACTGATTATCAAGGTTCTTTGTTTTTGCATACAGTGTCTTTGTATATAGAGTATATAATTATCCCTTGCTTTCAAGAAAAGATTATCAACTATCTTTCCAGATAGCATAATGAATCTAGTCATTTTGAAACCTATACTAAGTACCAAAACCTAGTCAGGGTCTGTAGGATGCTTCAGTGTTCTCTGCTAGGTACATCTGTGAACTTTCTTGGTGATCCACAGGCTCATTAAAGAAGCAGGGATCTATACTACTCGCTTGGAAACTGTGGGGTGGGAGAGCATCGGGCAGAGAGCCAGCTGTATGGTGTGCAGATGACTCAAGCCCTGGGACCTGCCAACCAAGAGGCATTTCAGAGATTTCAACTTCACTGCAGTTTTCAATCCTATGTGTTGGGCTCATTTTTAGAAAGAGAGATGTTATAAAGTACTTATGTTTAATGATTATTAGTTTATAAAGTCATGACCCAAAATTAATGTTTTCTGTGGCCTTCCCCTGACAAACACAGAAAATCACAATCTTAGAATAAGTAAGAAAAGAAACCAAACACTTTTTTTTTTTTTTGTATAGGAAAAATAAGAAAAGTCTGGGTTGTCATCAACCTAAGGATGTGAGTTCAATCCCCAAGACTCACAAAATAGAAAAAGAAGACCAACTTCTAAAAGTTGTTCTTTGACCCCATATGCACACTTTGGCACAAGCAAGTCTCCTCCTTTACATATACATATACCAAATGAAGAAACATAAAAAAGCTGAAAATACATTGCTGTTTTTATTATGACATTTTAAGTATAATGATAAAATCTTTTAACTATGAGAAAACTTATCAACAAATAAATATTATGGAAGATATTTTTAAAATAAACCTGTTTGTTACACATTTTATACAACTTTCATGTAAAATTATAGGGTAATTTATACTTTAACAGTCTACTAATATATTGGCAAGGGCATTTACTTAAAGCTAGCCAGCCTCTTCTACATTATCTGGTTAGCTCATGGCTTCTCTTGGCATTACCAAGTGCTGCCAGCTTTCTGCTACCTTAAACTTCTTTCATTTAACTTCTTACGTGAGTTTAAGATTTTTATTTTTGGTTGTTCTGAAACTAAAAGATTTTTATGTTTAGTTGTTAGTTTAGTAATGGCCATGTTTTTCTCTTCTCTGGACCACTTGGATTTCGCCCATTTCCACCTCACTCTTTCTGTGTTCTTTTCTCCTGTGAGTGGGTGTGTTCTCTTTCTCAGAATGTCAGAATAGCATGTCAATACCAGAGTTGTAATTGTTTGTCATGTGAGTTTCCAGTGTCACTCTTCCTCTCACCGTGTGTGTATGTGGTGAGCAAACCATGACATTCTTGGTGTCACTACCTTTCCAGTTCAGCTCTGTGGTCTTCTGTATAAATTAATGTTGTAAGGTATCCAGACTAAACCAGATATTCAGACAGTTTCAGTTTATAACCTGGGTTGATCGCTCTTGCTCAGCCACCCAACTGCTAGACACCCCTCTACCACTGGCTTTCCCACTATGTTTTCTAGTAAATTATTTTGAATTATACCTCAAGAAAGAAGTCCTTATAAACTTTCCATATAGACAAACGTACCCATGGACCAGTAAGAGTTTGGGTTTATGACAAAAATGTTCCTTTTTTTGAGTCTGTAGACATCTGTGAAGCCCTGCTCAGAACTAGACACTGTTAAGTGCTGAAGCTCAGCAGGTCCCTATCAGGAGTGACGCAGACCATCAGGACCCAGACTGAAGATATGTCAGCCTGACAGGGTGGTGTCACCAAAAGATGTGGAAAGCATGGTCACTTCAGACCTGAGAGGATCAGACCAGCCTTCACAGAGTACAGCTTCAAGTGAGAGCTTAAAATCATTGGGACTTAGCCAGTAAGGACGAAGCTGCTCCAAGCACACAAAACCAACACCATGAAAAGCCTGGAGGCAAATGCATAACTCTTTGGGGCAGGGCTGCCATGTTCCATTCACCCAGACTGCATTGACTTACACAGCAAACATTCATGTGAACTGACTATCACACCCTTAAAAGAGGGTAGAAAAAGTGGTTGGAATCCCAAACTATCAGTACAGAAGAGGCTGTAGACAAATGAGCTTGAATCAGAGCACAGGGCAGGGTGTTACACGATCTGAGGACCCTGGACATTTTCCCCTATAAAAATGGACAAGCACTCGGTTCTTAGCACATGGAAGCAGAGTTTCTCCCTTGGATTACAGCCCATTTTAGTGCTTAAGAGCCCCAGCTACCTGTTCCTCGCTTGACATTTGGATTTAACCTCCATTTTCCTTTGTATTTATTTCAGTCATGTAGTGGTAGATGCAGCACTTTTATAGCTATCTGGGAACACCTGGGTCTTAAAGAAATGCCACGTACTTTGGAGAGTAGAACCAATCCAGGCATCCAAAGGACAGGGCTATCTTTTCACTCTTTGAGCAGTTAGTGTTTATTACCTGTCTACACTGGGTACCCTCCAGCCAGGCACCTGTTCTTCTTCAGTAGTTCTTGGCTTTCTGCGAACCTATTCCATTTTTACGGACACCTTGTTTTCCTATAGTTTTTACTCTATTTTTTTCTCAAAACTCCAAATTCCTCACCCCACAGCACTGAGCTAGTGATTTCACACATTCTACTGATAACAGGGAGACGTCAGGCACATATTACCCAATTGCTCACTAGCAGTTCTATCAGTCTATCTCCATCTGGCCCTCTCTCTTCTGGCTTTCTAAGTATAAGATGGACCTGACTTCTAGAACAAGTATACAAAAGTCCCTGGAAAGGTTTTTTAAGATTTTAAGTTTCCCTGTCTACTCTAGACTTACACATTCAGAATTTGAATTCGTTTCAGGAAGCCAATAATTGGCAGTTGGAAGTGACTCAGCCTTTCCATTAACACATACTTCCTCTTAAGAACCACACCTCTTCTCATGCACAGTGTAACTCATGACCTATCTGACTCTCGGCAGCTCCATGTGGGCCATTTTCAGAGCAGTTTTCTCAAAAGATTTTCTGACAAGTATCTTGAGTAAGTAATGTGCATTCATTTATTTATCCAACTATATATATTATATTAATTGAGGGATACACTTAAATAAAAACCCTCTAATACTGCAAAAGTAAAATTTGTCTTACAAGCAATAGCTGATTAGCATTAAATTGAATTTGCAGTAATTTTACTTTTGGATGGTACATAGCTTAACAGCACATCCCACAACTAGTCACACGTTAGATTTCTGGAAATTGTGGGCTTCATAGGGTAGGCAACATGAAGGACTTATGGAGAGATGGGAGCAGATGGCTATGCTGGGCTTACTGGAAGAAAAGAATTTGAAATGCACATTGCTATCTTTGCCATAATGAAGAAGTGGCAGCTTTACACTGAGCCTGAAGAGGCTGTGATACAGAGAAAGTTTCCACAGGCAAAAGAACCAAGGACTGTGGTTCCTCCTGGACAGGAGGAACCTGACATATCTAGGTTCAGAACACAGGCCACTGGATAAAGTTTACTATGCCTGGGACAAAAATATGAGGAATGAAGCTGGAGTGTCAGCTAAAAGTGATCATACAGGCTTTCCTGACCATATTAAGAATTTTGGATTAAATTATAAATTCAATTTGAGTCACTTTCAGGTTTTAAAAGAAGGTGTAACATATCACATTAATAAGTAAATACATCATTCAAGGTCTTCTGGATGGATGGTGCAGAAAAAGCCGGTCTCTCTGGTGGTGAAGTCAACCCAGATACAGACACATGCCAAGGCTGTGTCATATAGCCTGGGACGACAGAGCCAGAGAGAAGCTCAACACACCGTGATGTTTCCCATACAAAATATGTGCCGAGCTCCATGACCTCTTTCCTGCTCTTGTTTTTAACAAGAAAAAAGCTTCTGTTTGTTTTCTAATAAAAAGGGAGGAATTGTAACCCTCCTGGTTTGAGGCCTGCCTCTGATAGCCACACTTCTCTGCCCATCTCCTGCTATTTGTCACGCCTCCAACCTGGTTCCAGTTACATTCGAAAACTCCACCTCCACAGAGAAACAAGGAAGCCGCTAATTGGACTGTTATGCTGACGCATTTGGGGGGAGTGGTTTTTGCCCCAGGTAATATACCTGTTGGGGGAACAAAGGAGGGCATTAAAAATCAAGATGGCTGAGCAGTCATGTCTACCATTTAATTTTTACCCTTCCACGTGGACAGGTATAATTTTGGCCACTCCTATATTCTCCTCCTATCTCTTTTATTTCTTCCTATCTCTTTCTAACTCCATATTTCCAGGTAACCCACTCCTTAACGTTGGTGCTGTTAGCCAACAAATAGGTATATAGAGTAGATTAATCTATGAAACTTTCCTTCATGAACTTGACAACAGTTATTAGTGTTTGAAAGTTTTTGCAACTTGAGTTTAACATTACTACTTCAATTAGTATCTGCCAAGTGTTTTATAAAGCCTTCATTAGGAATAATTAAAAGCATATGGGGAAATGGTAGATAGCCACTATGAATCTTCAAGTATTCATTTTCCCATTTAAACAACTGTCAACTTATGACTAATACTGTTCCTTTGGGTCTTGACTCATTTAGATCTTGCATCTCATTTTGAAGTATATGTTGAACATCAGTCACTTCATTCCTAAATGTTTTCATATGGTTCCAAGAAGTAAGACATTCCTTTGCTACTATAACTGTGATGCCAAACATTTGTCCAAATGTCTTTTAAAATCAAGCCAATGTTTTCTAAATGCCACCCAAATTCTGTCTATAGTACACTGATGCTCTGAGCACATAAACTGACTTTGCATTTTTGTTGTATTCAATGCTGATGCCACTACTTACATCACTGAAAAATATGTTCTCCACTTCTTCTGAACAAGTTTAATCTTGTAAGAAAAAGATTACTTAACTGTAAAGCAACCTCCAAGGTGTCAGCAAGAAGCATAATTATCCACTTAACACCTAAGCTAGGTGGCTAATCTGCCACATGAGAGAACTCAAAAGTGATTTAGTGGCTAAGGTGATAGGGACCTCTGAAGGGGTGACTTAATTAATTAAATTCTCCAAAGAAAAGGAAGGAAAAAGGTACAATGTGGGGCCTCAAACCCAATTTATCAAACGTTGTCTGATTTGGAGCTTGGTTTTAAGTGCTAGACATGAGACTTTACAAGGTGTTTACAGCCTTTTTGCTTAATTGATACCAAAGGATCCTATTGTTTGTATCCTGACCAATGAACAACAGTATCAAGATACCTTCAGCATCCACTAACCAACTGAGTGCTGAGCACCACTGCGCAAATGGTTTCTCAGTTCACTGCCTTCTAGCATCAGTAACCACGAAAAGGTAAATGCTTTAGGGCACATATTTTTGTTTTTTGGCAAATGTGTACATGTTAGTGGATAGACATGCATCTGTTTTCATGCCTACAGATGTGGAGACCAATGACCAAGGACAGGTGTCTTCACTGCTTTCTTTATTTACTGAGGTAGGGTCTCTTGCTAACCCAGAGCGAATATAAGTCTATGCCCTCTCATGAGTGCTGGGAATACAGGTAGCTGCCACACCCACTGACTTTTTATGTGGGTGCTAGGGATTCAAACTCTAGTCCTCATACTTGCACAACAAGTTCTTTATCTACTGGGCCATCTTCACATGCTTTTTCACTTTCCTCAGCAGCTTCCACTGTGTCCTATGATGATGCCTTAGAGATTTTTTCTTTTTATAGTTCTACCAGGTACAGGCAGCATCAGAGCAAAGAAAACCATACTTAGCAACCTGAAGCAAAAACATCACACACACACACATAAAATAATAAATCATAAAAAAGACGCATATCACAAAATGATAAAACTTCAGCCCTAGGTGCCTTGCTGGCAAGTTCACTAACTGGTCAAGGATAAAATAACATTAATATTACACAATAATTTTGTGAAATGGGGGAAAAGAGGAGAGAAAGAAACTATTGTTGTGGTTGGTTTATAGACTTAGCATAATCCTGATAACAAAACCTGCAATGGAAGTTGCAAGGAAAAACATATTGAGCAATCTTTTCTATAGACATTGATTCAAAAATGCTGATGAAGCATTCACAAGCTAAACTGAACAACACAGGAGAGATATCATGATAAAGTTGGCTATATTGCAAAAATGCAAGCAGGATTATCAGTTGAAGCATTAATAGTACAAAGGAGCCTTATTGGTCCTCTGAATAGCATCATGATATTTGTCAAGAACAAGCACCTGATGAAAGATGGCAGAGGGGAGCCAAGAAGAAAGTGGTTCATCCATATTCTAGTGGTTCATCCATATTCTAAGAAAGATCTGTCAGACATGAAAGCTCTGGATAGATCAATATTGGACATAGGAGGGAACCAGAACTGTATCCCACAGCCTCAGGGACTGTGTGTATGAAGTGAACCTTGCTGATCTGAAGATTGATTTTAGAGTTTTATCCTAACTGGTGAGGATGTTTGGGGCAAGCCTATCTGACTAATTTACATGGAAATGATCTAGCCTAGGACAAAATGTGTTCTATGGTCAAAGATGGAGTTGGTCAGTAAGGACCTGCAGACCACCCTGAAACACTACAGGCTATTGCTGGAGTTGGTCAGT
>NW_022196902.1:24374778-24412555 GCF_008632895.1 Mastomys coucha
CTACAGGCTATTGCTGGAGTTGGTCAGTAAGGACCTGCAGACCACCCTGAAACACTACAGGCTATTGCCATTGCTTTTTTGGTTGCCCTCCAGAACTTGATGTTAAGACCCTGTTGCTGAAGATATTACATAAGTGAGTCAAAGGATATGGAGAAATCAAGCTGCTACCATCATGAAAGTTTCATCCCTACTGGTTAGCTTCCACAGTGCAGGAAGCTTCTATCATGCTACTGGGGGAGAAACATAACCAGTCTTATCCAGCTGTGAACCCTGGAACTTGTTTTATAGCAATGATTACAAATTGACAAGAGAGCCCTCGACTACAGGATTGTTACGGGATTAACCAACCACTTTCTGATTGGATTTAAGGTCCATTACCATTGAGATAGAAATCATGCTTGGTACCACTTACTGGGCCAAAGACTTGAATTTGGTTAAGTCATTGACCTTTGGGAGTAACTTAATTTTATCCTGTCAAGTGGACACAGTATTAAACTGCACCACTCACTCTCCCCATCCCCAGGTTCTTATCTTTATGCGTATAGATCATGCATTTTCCAACCCTCATCAGAGAAGTTCCTTTTTGAAACAGATGGAAGTTAATTAAACACCTACAGCCTCCAACATGCAGAGTGCAAAAGTCTATGGAGTGCTTTGCTCTAATTGGGACATCTATAGGACAGCCCACCCTCAAGGTTTGGAGATAACCTCAGAAAAGAGAGTAGGAAGAATTTAAGAAGCAGAGGCAGTAACTGCAGTGAAACAGCAGTAGCAGGCCAGAGCAGAGCCTCTGCTCACATGAACTTACAGCATCTGTGTCTACATGCACAAGACCTGAATAAGACCAAGCTAGCCAAAATCCCAGCATGGATGGAGAAAGCTCATTATGCTACACACGTAACTAAAGATCTATTGGCAGTTGATGACTTCTAGTGTGGTAGGGAGTTTTCTTCAGATCTGTGAAAGGCCAGTTATGTTTCAGTAGACAGTCCTATATCCTTGCACACACAGAGCATATGAATTTAGGAAGGAAAATGGTTGAGGGAATAGTGGTGGAGTTGGAGGGGAAGGTATGGGGGTAGATTTGATCAAAACACACACATGCATATATGACATTCTCAAACAACAACAAAAGGCATGCTGTGATTACAGCTTATGGTAACATTAAGCCTACTGGCAGTTTAGTTATCTAATCTGCATTGATTTTACAAAAACACAACAGTGTCCTCCGGGGTACAACGAAGGATAGAGCATCACTCTGCTTTATCCATTCCACTGCATACATGTACATCTTTTACCCATTCACCTATTGGTGGACTTTTGCGCTGTTCCCATGGCATAGCTAAACCAGGACTACAATGGGTATGGGGAAAAAAACCTATTATATCTTTTGGGGGTAATATCCTCTAATGGGGTCACTGTATTATATGGTAGTTCTACTGTAACGATTTCCTATAGCAACTGTGCTAACATCACCACCAACAGTACACAGGATTCTTTTTCCACAGCATTATTTTTAAAATATAATTCTGATCATCATGTTTCACAAATGAAAGTACCCAATACCCTAACATTGAAATAAAATGAAAATTTCTCATTATGTGAAACCAGGCCTAAGTCATGACGTGGGGGTCCACTTTGGGGCTCCCTGTTCCCCCATCACAGGCTATGTCTCCATCATATTTGCTTTCCTCTGGGCTTTTACACATGCCAGGGCATAGTTTACATCATTTAGGATATATTTTACAAAATTTTTCCTATATAAATTCTTCATATCTTAGTACAGAAGTTAAATACTACTAGAAGACTTTCCTATTTTATCAATACTGTATCTGGTTATTTTAAAACAATGTGTACCTTTGGCAAATGATGCTTACTCAAGTAATTTCATTTGTACTGTTTTTCCTGTTGTCTTATATTCCTTAAAGACAGGAACTGTGGGTCGCTTTTTCCTCTACCTCATATACTCTTGACCTGGCACAGAGTGTGTAACTAATAAACATGTGTTAAAATTAAAAAAGAGGTTAATATAGCTTTGTATGGGGTTTTTTATGTAATAACCAGTTGTCCCTGATAATAAGAGAGAGTAGGTGAGAAAATGGCTCTGTTATAGAATAAACAGTATATGATCCTGTCCTATTTTAACAAGGATGAGGAGGCATGCAAAATGGCCTCACTCAGTGGTAAAGAGGATAAAAATGATCAGGCCTAAGTACCACAGGAGACTCACTCAGGCTGCAAGGCCAGTTTGTAAGAATCACCCATACTCAGCTGGGTGGTGGTGGCACATGCCTTTATTCCCAGCACTTGGGAGGCAGAGGCAGGTGTATTTCTGAGTTTGAGGCCAGCCTGGTCTACAGAGTGAGTTCCAGGATAGCCAGGGCCACACAGAGAAACCTTGTCTTAAAAACAAACAAACAAACAAACAAAAAAAGAATCACCCATACTCATGGTTTGCTATGGTCTTAGATGGTGCTGGTGATTGTTGAAAAAGGCAATTTCTGTGGCTTTCTCTGACTATCCATTCTTCACAGTCCATCTTCCTTTAAGTGTTCCTAAATAGCTTAGTATGATTTAGAGATTAAGTGTCCCTGCAAGAGTCTCAGATATTGAAGGGTTAATCTCACACTATACCTTCATCAATGAATTAATTTATTGCTTCATCCAAACTCTCAATAGAAAACTGGGAGGTAATAAAATGCGAAGGCAGGGTATGCTTGAATGATGTGTATTGGATAGGTAGACCTAGTCCTTGGCCCCATCCTGCTAATTCTCCTTGCTTCCTGGAAACTCCAGACAACTTCTCAGGTTCACATACCCTATAGCCCAGAAAGGTCAGATCCAGCCAACCACAGGCGTAATTCTCTGATACTATGAGCCAAAATGCATCCCTCTGGATGTTCTCTTTGTCTTAGTGAACAAAAGCTAAATAACACAAACATCTGCTACTGACATTTATTAATGCATTAGTTACTGAACTTTCACTAGCTAAAACATTAAAGACTTCTGCTAAAAGTGATAAACTATACAAATTTTATCTGATTGTTAAATAATCTCATTATTTCATGAGAGATCTGAAATATCTATTTTTTTTATTCCTGAACAAAATGCTATAATGTGGGTCTCACTGGATAAGTGTCAGGAAAAATGGACTGTACTGTTGGGTCAAGTGTGTGACTACTGTAAGACTCTTAAGACACATTGGCAAACAGACTGCACTGTTGGGTCAAGTGTGTGACTACTGTAAGACTCTCAAGACACACTGGCAAATGGACTTGCAAATGCTATGTTTATTTACTTTGCAGCAGTGGGCACTGTACTGCTCTTTTCTCCCATAAGGACACATTGGGGGCTTGTAGCACATGGAGTAATATCTGATAACAGCTTTGGTCAGTAGACGGTCTTATTTACTGAGGATAGAATACCTTATTTTCCTAGTTGTTTTGATCATATAGGGAAAATGAGATGACCTGTATTTGTGTAACTAATAAATGGTTTTATAAAAGAGATTTGGAAAATGGAAAAGTAGAAACATCAGGCCTTGGTTTATCATTTAAATGCTACGATTTTAAACTAGTTCTTTTATTTTCTGAACAATCCCCCCCCTCTCTCTCTCTCTCTCTCACACACACACACACACACACACATATACTATCATATTCAGATTCAGTCTATGTGTAACTCACTTTAGTATCTTACCTCTCCATACCTATACAGTGTAAGGCCTTTTTATGTTGTTATTGTGTGTGACCACTTTTGGGATTCATTCTGCAATCTGTCAGTATCAGCCATAGCCCACCTCCATGTTGACACTTAATCCAGTTAATGCACATCATCACTTTAGTGGGGTGAATACCTAGTGCAGAAAGTCCTCTGTATTAGAGGTTATTTTCTTAGGCTAGATTACCAGAACTGAAATTACTAGGTCAAAGAGAATGATTATTCTAAAATTTTTAAAAGCATACTATTAAAATGAGTCTCAAGGGCTGTTTTAATACTACCTAAAATACCAACCAATTTACTACTCTTGCCTCTATAGTAGACTATCACCTAAAACACATATATACATATACATACTCACTCACATATATACCTCAATATTTTGTCAAGCAAAATAGCAATGTTATTATATTAATGTATATTACTAACTGTAAGCCTTAATATATGTCAGTCCATTTCCCCCTTTCTGTGAGATCCCTAGCCATGTAATGGCCTAACAGTCTGATCCTGCTCCCACACTTTGCAGTATTCATGAAGATTATCTCATATTCTATGTGAAGCATGAATAGTTTGCAGCAAGCACAGCCAAAGGCGAGCCTTTACCCAGAATTCAGCCCTGAGTAGGTGTTTACCTGGCAGCCTAGCTGCACTAATTAGTATCAGAAAGCAGAGCAATTAAAAAACTAGACAACCAGATCTCAGATCCGTAAATCATGGTTCTGTAAAGGGCCCGAACCATGTGGATGACTAGGCCGTCCTCCACTCTGAGAAAGAAGAAAACATGACGGTAGAGCAAGTCAAGGGCCCTCAGAGCAACAGGCACTCAAAGCATACTGTCCTCAGAGTGTGCCCTCTTACCACAGTCATTCACTATCTCAGAGAAGCTGAGTTAAGAGTCTCAAGCCCTCTTTCTGTGGATTACCTACTTCTCATAGGGACATGCTGCAATTTTTCTTTAATCTTAGTTTCCTACATAGCACCAGAACCTGACCTGCATACAAGAAGCAGGGTGTAGTACTTATTTATTGACATAAATTGAAGCAGAATAATCAAAATCTTGGCAGACATATGTCCCCAGGCCAAAGACGTGAGATAAACATCTCTGTCTAAAGTCCTGTTGTAGGGCACAGGACATTCACTCCAGCCCATCGCACTAGAGAAGCCACATAAACGAGGGGGAGCAGGTAGAAACCTCAGGACCTGCCAAACCTCTTGCCAAGATCTGTTGTGCTGCCCTCTACAACACTGGTCTTTCAGAGAGCAAGCTGAGACTTTGGTCTCATAAGCAAAACTGCCAATGTAGGATTTTCATGGACATACATAATTTTAGCCCTGGTTTGTTTTTTTCTGTTTTTCATTTTCTCAAGAAACAGATGTTTACAGGTGATTTTTTTTTAAAAAAAGAGAAAGTACTTTTCAAAGGATCTACACTGACATGGCAACTAAGAAGTAGTTTTGTTTTGAGGTCTCAAAATGATGTGACTGGATATTTCCAAAACATTTCAGAGCTAATACATATTTAGGGAAATGTAATGCTGTCTTCTGTATCTTCCTTGTTTGCAAATTCAAATATGCCAAATTCCTTTACTGGCAAAACATTACTAGTGTATCTTTTTTGTTTTGTTTTGTTTTGTTTTTGTTTTTGTTTTGTTTCTTTCGAGACAGGGTTACTCTGTGTAGCCCTGGCTGTCCTGGAACTCACTCTGTAGACCAGGCTGGCCTCGAACTCAGAAATCGGCCTGCCTCTGCCTCCCAAGTGCTGGGATTAAAGGCGTGCGCCACCACTGCCTGGCTCACTAATGTATCTTTTTGGTTGTGAGCCTAGCCTTTAACGGCTGAGCCATCTCTCCAGCCCTACTAATATATCTTTTTAAAAAAGAAAAATGTATACACTAGCTATAATCTATCCACTAATTTATTTCTCATTTTCTATTTTGAAACATTTGTGTGTGTGTGTGTGTGTTTGTGTGTGTGTGCATGTCAGTGTATGTGTGTGCAAACATGTGAGCATGTGTGTAAATATACGAGTGTGCATGTGGGGGGGGATACATGTGTATGTATATTCAGTATTTCCTCTTTAAATCATGTTACAATCCATTACCATTTTTCCAACTGGCCTAAGCTTGGCCGGAAGAGACCCAGTGAGTCAGCATCTTTTGGCATGTCTGCATTAGTCTTGAATAATTCCTTGTCATGGAGGTAGAATCAGCCGATTCTCTGGAGCACTGCATCTTGACTGAGGAGTTAATTCTATTCGAAACCCAGGAACTGGGCTTTGTAGATGCTCTGCTTTCTACTAAAGCATCACTACTCCAAGGCCGCATCACCTATCACTCTAAACTCTGATTACAAGTTACTGTCTCTGGTATATCCCCACTCTGCTTGTAGCTCTCTCCAGTGAGAAAACCTATTGCCAACAGTTCATTCTCTCTCCTTCCCTCCCCAGCCCCCACCCAGCACGTTTCTCTGAGTAAGTGTCACAGCACAGTGTCTGTAACTTTTCTGAGTTAATTCTTTGGCATGATTATTGTCAGCCTAGTAAATAGTTAAGTGCCTTTGTTCATTTCTTATTCTATTTTTAGATTTGCTTTTTAACATTTTCTTTTTTATTTAATTTTATTTTTGGTAAGTAAAACAATATGATTCAAGAATCAAAACTATATGAAAAATACACAGACTGTTTTCACTTAGGGTCTCTGAGGGTTTATACTTCGAGACGGCAGTCAGATACCAACCCTTCCACTCTATTCCTTCCCATCTCTATCCAGTTTACAGTTTCTAACACGTTTCTTTTGACACAAATAAACAAGTTTTGGATTTACTTCACTGTCTTGCCCCAATGTATTCTTAATCTACTTGAGTTAGGGAATTTCTTTATCAGAACTTAACAGGCAAACACAGGCAGACGTCTAGGTTCAAAAACTGATAGAGAAGCAGCAGACAGGGCTATTCCGTTTCCAAGACCTTCAGTGAAGACCAGCAATGCAATTAAGAAGTATTCAGAGACAGATTTTGGCGAGCAAATCATCATGCACTGAATTTAAAAGCCACACTCACATAAAGCGCTGCATTTCCAGATACATGTCACAGTATAAACAGACCTTCCCCCCACTACCTAAATGGGCTTTTAATTAAGAAAAGAACTTGCAGATATTATGTATATCTCTAACTGTGCCATACATGTGACAAAAAGAATAGTCACCACAGCAGGACATATCAGGACCGTGAAAATGTATCTTAGAAGTGAATAGAAGGTATTCAGTGATGTCATTAGATGTAAGCCAAAGCTTCGTTCACTATCGTGACTATACAAGCCAATAATCTGAAACAAACTTAGGCTAGCTATTTCTACAAAACAGTGCTAATTAGCCTCACAAATATACATTTTATTCATGGTGTGATCTTTAACTGGAAACCCATTACATATTCAGAATCAGCCAATCTCTTTCTCACATACAGATAGACACAAACACACACACATGCACGTGCTCTCTCTCTCTCTCTCTCTCTCTCTCTCTCTCTCTCCCCCACACACACACACATACACACACACACACACACACACACACACACACACACACTGAAATATAGGAAACTGAAGAATTCTGTGCATGCTAAGCAAATGCTGCATACACATTTGGTCCTCTGTCGGCTATTTTGAGGCATGGTCTAATTAGGTTACCCAGATGCCTTGAACCGGTTTTGAACTTGGGACCCTCTAGTCCTAGATTCTCAGTAGCTATGACACCAAGCCATAGTCACTTCTTACTTTAGAGATAATAAATTACAGTTGACATGTGGTCCAGATATAATTTGATTTCTCCTGGCTAAACAAAAACAATGGATTTGAACGTCAAATGCAGTTATGGCAAAACATTAAAATAAAATTCAACCATATATATGCACCTAACACTGTATCAAAGGGCTTTGTATATATCATTTTTCTTTTTGTAATATTCATGGGAACTTATTTTATTATTAGAATTACTATAATTATTCCCAGTTTGCAGATGATGAGACTAAGGCTTTCTACAATGTAAGTATCTTCATTAAAGTCACAAACCAACACAATTCTGTCTAGGAAACAAAATTCCAAGTGGGGCAGTAAGTCATATACATGCGACCATTGATCCTCG
Source organism: Mastomys coucha (assembly GCF_008632895.1). Lineage (NCBI taxonomy): Eukaryota > Metazoa > Chordata > Mammalia > Rodentia > Muridae > Mastomys > Mastomys coucha. Next base: position 24,382,635 of record NW_022196902.1, read on the forward strand.
CTTTTCAATTACACATCCACATTATTTTTTAAAGTAAATAAAGTAAAAGGAGGATGATAAAATTGATACAAGCCTGAGCCCCACTACCGAGGCAGTGTGAGCAATTGATTATTTCTTCCTGTGATCCCTCCCCCTTGTGCTCCTTTTGGCCATGGACCATTCTAGGTAGCATGTCCTGACTTCCCATGGAGGACCAGCATTGAGAATGTTCCTGTCCTGACTTCCCTATGGAGGACCAGCATTGGGAATGTTCCTGTGCTTCTCACCATTTTAATTTTGTCCCTACATCTTCCCGCCAGTTACTGCCCAGTGTCTGAGTAATTAGCAATCCCTAGGGATCCACATCTGACCCAGTATGGCTAAAGAGATGGGATTTACTCTTCATCCTCTTCATCGGATGGCACAGTGATGACATTTCACCTTATATCGTTACAGGGTGACACATTCTTAGACCTTAAATTTTTTCTGTTCTTTGTTTTGTTTTGTTTTGCTTAAATGGCTGGTTTTCTCTGTCCCAATTTCTATTATCCTTGAATGTCTATTTGTTCAAAGGCAGGCAGAAGTATGTGTTTTAGAGGTTGGCCATTCCTTGTCTTTATTCAGGTTTCCAAGCAATCCCACTACTTTCACACCATAATTTATCATCTCTTCTAAACACTCATCTACACCAGTGGTTCTCAAGCTTCCCAATGCTGCAGTCTTTTAATACAGTGCATGTTGTAGTGACCCCCAACCATAAAATTATTTTTTTTTTGCTACTTCATAACTGTAATTTTGCTACTGTTATGAATTGTAATGTAAATATCTATGTTTTCTAGTGGCCTAGACAACCCCTGTGAAAGGGTTGGTCAGTTCCAAGGAGGTCATGACCCAGTGGTTAAGACCACTCACCAAAAGATCTTCTGAGATTCTATGGTATGGACTAACATATTTCTTCCTATTTCTTTTATAGTCACCTAAGCCTCAAATAGCTCTCTTAAGTTTATTATTCCTTCAACAGTTTCTCTCCTAAAAAAAAAAAAACTCAGTACCTTTCCAGTAAAAACTCAGTGATGCTTGAATATATACAAATAAAGATTGGATTCAATCTCCATTTTAAATATAGGGTTACATTCCTTTGAGCTTAAAGGCCTATATAAATCCTGGTACTGGGCTGGCGAGATGGCGTAGCAGGTAAGAGCACTGACTGCTCTTCCGAAGGTCCTGAGTTCAGATCCCAGCAACCACATGGTGGCTCACAACCATCCGTGATGAGATCTGACGCCCTCTTCTGGTGCATCTGAAGACAGCTACAGTGAATTATGCTGGAATGAGCGAAGCTGGCAGAAGTCCTGAGTTCAGTTCCCAGCAGCCACACACATGATGGCTCACGGCCATCTGTACAGCTACAGTGTACTCATGTACTCACACACATAAAATAAATCTTAAAAAAAAAAAAAAAAAAAGGAATCCTTGTACCAATGGAGAGAATATAGGTACATCTTATAGTAACAGTACTTAAAAAGAATATTTTCACCTTAAAGCAGGTTATCTATTTTGTGGTACTTTATCTATATATCTAATTTATAATTCCACAAAAGATCCTTAAAACAGGTTATAAGGTGAGAGACAAAGCTGCAAAACAGAAATAATGGAGCACCTGCATGTTTATGGAAGAGTTAGAACTTTAATTACAAAACCCTGCTAAAGGCAATCCCATTAATTCCCAACTTAATTGAAGACTTTCTAGTTGTAAAAGCAAATGAAAAACAAAATGCAATGAATAAACATAAATACAGTATTGCCATAATGCAGTCATTCCCATGGGGTAGCGGATAGCTGCTTCTGTCCAATAGAGAAAGCTATGTGAAATCAATGGGATACAAAATGAAACTGTGATTCTTCATGTAATATATACTGAATGTCAAAATTCTGCATTACACTCCATTTTAAACAAAAATTTATTAGCTCATTATCTTAGTGGTAAACTTGAAGGTTGTTTTCAATTGTTATCTAATTTTTAAAAATAGTACAGAATGCCCCAAATCCCTGTACAGGCTATGTGTGTAACAGAGAAAGCAAGAACAAGAGAGAATAAGAAAGAGGGAGGGAAAGGGGGGGGGATGACATCAACAAGAGGAGAGAACTGAAGGAAGAAGTAGCTTTGTATTAGGTCAACCAAACACATGACTGAGTCCCCAACAGTACTATAATGAAGTACACAGCAGATGACCTGGACATAAAATGACACTCACTTTCGACTTAAAAACTAACTTCTCTTTATTACAATAATGGCTTCTTCAGAAAAAGTATGCCCCACATACAGGAATGAGTCACTGGAAGAACCAAGTCTTTGATAATGACAAGTTCAGCTTTGGTGTTTGGTGTTTGCTGTTGAATAGCTTCCGACTATAAATGGCTGAAAGATCTGGTCACCTCCCAAGGCTAATGATTCTGTCCTGTTAGATTTAGTTAGCACTGAAGTGGATTCATACCCCATTTCCTGAATAAAAAAATAAGACATACTGCTTGACTGAATGAAGTATCAAGTGATTAATCATAATATGAAATAACAAGGAAGCAGCAGCTTACATCAATTATCAATTGATTTTCTCTTTGTACCTTAATTTCCTTGTCTATAGGTACAATATGATGCTGCTCCAAGGACTCAAGGAACATGCAGGGCATTCAGAGCACAGAATGGAAAGCAGTACTACCTAGTATCTATGAGTCATTGCTATACTCAAAATCTCTCCCTGCCTATTCTACACTTGATACTTGATAGAGGTAGAGACACATTTTCTGCCAATTCTGGATCTCTGATTTTAGTCAGGACTAACCACTGTGCCTAGCTCCAGGAAAAAAGGCACAAAAGGTGCTGCCTGGGACTGCTCATCAAGGGAGTGCCCCTCTTCAGCTGTGTCCACTTCAGCCTCAGAATTAGATAGCAACAAGCAGAAAAGTGTAAGTCTTACCTGAAATAAATGCTTTGCAAATAGTGACAAACTAACAAAGACTTTGCACATATAGCCAACAAGACAATATATGTAGGCATCATGCTAACACATTAGTCAATTAATGAGAACACCATTTACTTACAATACAGTTATATATAATTTACCCAATAAATATTACTCATAATGGTCAAGTAGGGGATTTGGTGCTAGGTCTAAAGGTATGATTCACTTCCAGGTTGTAACTCAGTCATGCAACACAGTGGATCATTAGAACATAATAAATAAACGTGGAGTACTTTTCTGTCTCTCTTGAAGATTTTAGATATTTTCCTACTATATTATGAACTAGATATGATAGGTGAGGAAAGCCTATATAATGCATAAATCTGTATTTTAAAAACAACTAAAGTTCTCATTTTATAATGGAAAGCCTTCTATCACCTATAAATCCTTCCATAATCATATCTAAAACAGCACGTGGACATGGGCACTGCCCTTGCCCTCATATCACCCACCTGTGTCTTCTTTAACTTGTCAGTGCCCTGTTACACATTTATATGAAGATATCATTTTGGATAACTAGCATAGCTCTAGAACAATAAAACCTTCGTGACATACGAAAAAGATTATCAACGTACAGTTGACTCAATTAAAATAATTAAATAAAATATCAATTATTTCAAATATTTTTCAGTATTTTCACAAGCTTTAAGAAAAATGTAGAAGTAGTAGTTTTTAGAAAATATTTAATATTCTATTCTATATTTAAAACCTACGCATGAAAAAGATGTACTGTATGATGACATTTTACTTTCAGTACTGAACAGATACTTTCAATTTGAAGTCTACAGTTATCAAACATAATGCACATGAATAAATATTTCAAAAATGAGTATAGACTTGCCAATAAAGTGAAAAGCAAATTAGACAAAGAAATCTTATACACATTAATCCAACATCAGCAGATAAGTATGTTATAAAAATAAAATTAATCATATTCCCACAAGCTGTTTATTACCATAGTACACTCCGGCACCAATGAAAACAGGAGCAAATTCATAAGAATTTGGAACAGAACAAATTTCTGTGTAAAGTGTCAAAACTCATGCTCTCTTGGAATATGTATAATACTCTAGTTGTAAAGGCTTGAATCAAATGACAGTAATTATGAAAATGGTTTAAATAGAATCCCAATGGTATTATAAAACTTTCTGAACCATAATGGTTACAGGCAGCATTAATATAACCGACATAAAGCCCACTGCAGATATGATGGCGGACATTAGAGGGTCACATTCACTGCAGTCAGCTCAAATTTATCTGCAAATACTAATTTGCAACACTTCCCACATTCTGCTCAGTGAAGTACTCAACTCCGAGCTCATCCTGTTTGGCCGACGGAGACAGCTGTTTGGACATACCTTGCCTTGTATTCTATGTGCTGTATTTTCATATTTAGAAACACCCAAACTGCCTCAATCCCTTTATCCCTTCTTAACTTCTTACTACTTTCTTCTAAGTATGTTTTCTCTTTCAGATGACTAGATATTAAACCATTTCTGACTACCTCTTTCCTCTAAACTATTCAGTTAAATTCAATGCATACTCTTCCAATGAGAAAGTGGATTGGGATATTCAAATGGTATTTGGCCAGCGTCATAATAAGCTCTTAAATTCACACCAAGGTGCTTATGAAGGCAAAGAAAAAAGTCAACAACTAAGAACCCATAGGGAGACACTACCTAACTTACCCAAGAAAGTTGCCTGCTAGGTGTGATGGCTCACTTCTGTAATCCCAGAATTGGGGAGGCTTAAAAGAATAGATTACCATGAATTCAAGACTAGCCTAGGCTAAAGTGATACTCTATCTTAAAAAAAAAATCCCTTATTCAGAATTACTAATGAAAGTGTATACAGAGATGGAATAAGAGAAATAAAAAGCGAGGCAGTAGTGGTGCATGCCTTTAATCCCAGCACTTGGGAGGCAGAGGCAGGTGGATTTCTGAGTTCCTGGCCAGCCTGGTCTACAGAGTTCCAGGACAGCCAGGGCTACACAGAGAAACCCTATCTGGAAAAACCAACCAACCAACCAAACAAACAAACAAACTATAATAAAAAGTAAACTGAAACATCATGAAACAATGCATTATGTTCCTACTAAATGTCCTTAAGGGACTAGAAGATGGATCAGCGGTTAAAGAACTCTGCTCTTGCAGAAAACCTGAGTTTGGATCCCAGAGCCTGTAACTCCAGTTCAACAGGATCTAAAGCCATTTTATTTTTTTGCCTCTGCAGGCATGTATATGTATACGATGTATGTGTATGTGTATGTGTATATGTATGTGTATGTGTATATGTATATATCATGTCACGGGGCCTCTGAGGGTGAAGTGCCTTAGCCTGTTTGGGGTTAGTGGGTCTGTGGACAGCTGGATAGAATATGAATGTATACACACACACACACACACACACACACATTCATAGAAATAAAAATACAGCTTTTTTTAAAAGTCATTTGCTAAGACACAAGATGACTTTTTTGGAATCCAATGTTTCTTTGTTCTTGAAATGTGACCAATGCCAGTCAGATAAATGATGCTATTTACAATCATGTTGGCCCATCTTTGAGACAAGCAGAGAGACTTCTAAGTTAATTAGTGAAAATTACTGACAAGGCTAAAATAGTAGATGGAGAAATTTAAAATCCTGAACTAAGATGAATGAAGGCTCAGGGCACTGGCATTAGACCACGGTAGGTCTAAAGACCACAGTTATTACGGCTCAGAAAGTGATGGTTTAACTGGTGCTAATGCCGAAAGTGGGTTCTTAAATCTTCCTTTAGCATTTGCTTTATTCTGCTTCCTTACATTTTAACCTCACACACACACTTAGCGAGTCACCTTCAAAGCTGCTGCTGTCTGAAGTGACTTCATAGATCTGAAGAAGCTGGGCTAATTAATGTGTCAATCACACTCAAACAGCCTCCTGGCACAGTAATGGCTTAATTTCACCCCTTGTCTATTTGGGCACATATGTGAACTGAATCCATGAAAGTAAATGCTGAGAGGTGGAGCCTGGAGCCAGTCATCAGCAATTGCTGCCTCTAGTCAGTTGTCCACAGGCCCACTAACCCTAAAGAAGCTAAAGTACTCCCCCCAAGAAGCCCTGTGACACGACAGGTTCCTTTCCAAGAACTGAAGTAGAGATGCTTAGTGGCCTTTCTGTGAATTTTGCCACAGTTTGAATAAGAAATGGTTTATATTACCAAAGTCACACATTAGGAGACAAAAGTGTGCATGTAATTTTTTCTGACATCTTAAAAAGCAATTTACATCACATGGATAAAAACTGGCAAACGCATCAAATCTTCCGAGTCAACATTCCCATGAATGGTTCACTTTGGAGACAATTCAAATAATGCAGATATACTGATTATACTCTCAGTATAAATTTGTAATTTTTTTAATGTGTGTTTTGCCCATGCATCGTGTGCATGTAGTGTCCACAGAGGCCAGAAATGTCAACCAGAGTTACAGTCAGTTGTTTTAACAGCCATGGAGGTGGGTGCTACAAATCAATCCCAAATCCTACTCTTAGCTGCTAAGTCATATCTCCAAGCCTTTAACTTTTTCATCCTTTCATCCTTTAAAAAAGAAAATTAAAGAAGGTCAGGTAGTTTCACTGCGTAGCTGAGGCTCACAGCTTGAAGCTACTGGCTTTCCACCTTAGCCTGCAGAATGTTGTGATTACAGGTATGTCCTATCACACATTTTCACACCAGACAATGAGGAGTACAAGTTTTTGTCAACTTAATACAAGATAGGATCATCTGAGAAGAGGAAGAAATAAACAATTACACAATATTAGCTGGCAGGCCAACCTGTGGGGCATTTTTTTCTTGATTAATAGTTAATGTGGGAAGGCCCAGCCCATAGTGGGTGGTGCCATGTTGCAACAAGTGGAACTGAGATACGTAAGAAAGCAGGCACAGTGAGACATGAGGAGCAAGCCATTAAGCAGCCTTCCACAGTCCCTGCTTCAGTTCCTCCTTACAGCTTCCTGCCCTCACTGTCCTTCATGAGAGTCTGTAAATTCTAAGTTGAAATAAACCCTTTCCTGTCCAAATTGTTCTGGTCATGGTGCTTGTCACAGCAACAGAAAGCAAACTAGACATCAACTAGAATAAAACTGAACATATTTAATAACTGCCAAAGCTCAGCAATAAGATAAACAAAAGTACGACAAGTCTTTACATCTGGTAGTCTACCTAGATGAAATAATTTCTGGTACAATAAACACAGAGTCTCTGCCAACTGCGACTCCAATCCCAGGGCTTTGAAGCAAATACCTAGGAAGCAACTTAAGTGCTGGCTTCTCTCCGGAGTGCAGAGGATAAAAACAGTACCTGGAGGTGGCCAGCACTGGGTAGCTTCCCCTTCTCCTGTAGAAGCTAACCCTGCTGCTCAAAGATCTGTCTGCCCTAGGATCTGGTAAAGGATGATGAAGAGCTGCCTGCCATCATGCCATTAAAGAGAGTGGAAGAGGCCTAATAGGAAGCAGAAGGCTGCTGACTGAAACTGGTCAAAAATAACTGGGGCAACATGAGAATCCCAGCAAATGCAGCTCAACTACTCAATGTAAGGCAGACCAATGCTTCTTGTTAGCAAAGAATCCTTCATCACGTGTCCTTTCACATGCTTGCTTTAGTAGAATGTCCTCTCTCCTGTATATGCTTCAGTGAAACATTTCTTCACCAGTCTGACTTAGCCTTTCAGCACTGGAATGTTCTTTCACATTTGCCCCCCAAAAATACCATTCAAACTACTTTCCAAAGTAGGGTTCCAAAGAACCCTTCAGTTTCTATTTTACTTTGTAGCAAATATTCATTCTCATAAATTTTCCTCCCCATCCCCTTTTCTCTGCTTTCTCTCATTCATTCACTAACAGACAGCATCAACTAACAGAAAACTACCTCTACTTCTAGGAAAATAAAATGAAAAAAAAAAAAGGATTCTTTAAAGTTCCAGTTCTATGAAACAGCTGGACAAAATGTGTTTGAAGAAATCAAAGAGCTACTATGGCATTAATAAGTGTTCCTTCCCCTCCTTGAAGAGAGAGATAAGAAAGAATCTCACCAATTTTACTCAAGAAGGCCTGGGACCTATTATGTAAAATAGTCTCAAATCTATGCTTCCTCCTGCCTCTCTCTCCCAAGATTACAGGTGTGTACCACCAAGGCATGTTAATTTATTTTTCTTTTGTAGTACCTGGACCTTCAACTCCAAAACCTCACAAATGTTAGGCAAGTATTCTACTACTATGCCACTGTGTATTCCATATGACCTACCTTCATTCCTTTTGGGAAACTTTGTAAATTTGGATGAGAAGAAAAATAATTACAGCCTGATGCTCCTGCTTTGAACCCTCACCCAGGTTCTGACAACAGATGCATAAATAAACATGGTACAAGGTCAAAGAACAAATCCTTTATATCGACAGCAATATTGCCACATCTACTCAGGGAAGTACATTCTATCCAGTTCCCTGCCCTCTATGAACTAGTGATAGAACTGAAAGCTCTGAGATATAAAAACGCATATGACAGGGCATCACTTCCAACCAACAATCATATGGCAACACTCCATGCTACCATCTGGATGGACTACAATGCTTGCCTATGGCTGGGTTTAGGACAATTAATTTGGAAACTTTGGTTCAATGCAGTAAATTGAACTCATAAGAAGAAACATTGCCATAAGTCACATGCATGCTTCGGGGCCAAATAAAATGAAGCAAAATATTTTTGCTACTCAATTAAGCAATTCACCTTGGAACTAATAAAAAAAAAAATGTCCAGGATCAGAAGTGCGGAGGGGACAGAGACAGATACAACCTACAGCTAAAGTTGGAGAAGTTGTGTCTGAGTTAAATGCAGGTGTAGGCTGATCTACTTACAAGATCACAGTGTCCCATTGTATGGATAAGTTTTCTTTTACTGCGATGAATACTGGTGATAACATTTTTAAAAGGAGGACAAGTTTATTGTGGTTCATGGTCTCAGAGGTTGTAATTCATGGTTGGGTAGCCTTACTGGTTTGGGCACCTAATGTCATAATCTACATTACCTGAAGAATTGATTTCCAAAGAACTATTTATCTCATTTCTAGCCAGGAAGCAAGGAGAAAGAAGGAGTTGTTCAGGGGTGTATGTCTGATTTTAACTAAATTCTACCAATTAGGCCAGTCTCCCTGTAAGGGTCCAGCACCTTCTAAGAGTGCCAGAGGAAGGAGATTAAGCCTTTAATATGCTGGCTTTTGGAGGATTCCAAATCCAAACTCTAACACCCCACAAAAGCAAAAGGCTTCTCTTCAGCTCTGACTACACATAAAACATCATTCCAAGGCGTAGTGCATCCAGGTCCACAAGGTGCTCATGGGAGGGAGTGCATACTCAGTGCTGGGACCCCAAGCAGGACAAAGTCATGACCAGATCAGACTGAATAATGCTCATTATCTCTGTCAGTCTAGCTCTTTATCCCAGAGAAGAAGGGATATATGGGGAAAATAGAATTGTGAAAGTTCACACACAAACCTATATGTGCACACACCAGAAAAACTACAACACAAAATCTGCACTTCAAGCACTAGGGACAAAAGAGACTTGAAAATATGAAGGGCTTACAGGTTCAAACAATGAGAGAAAAAGAAATTATCAGTCAAGAAAGAAACTTCATGGAAAAAATACAGAAAAATAAAAAATCCTTGATAAAAGGAGAATCGTTGAAATAATTCGATTGATAAACTGATTTGTAGTCAAGCAAGAATTAAAAACCCAGGAATTAAAAGCAAGTCAGTGAGCTGAAATATGGGTTTCAGAAAATTATCGAGAATTTTATACTAAGTCTTGACTCTAAATATATTAAATAAGCCAATCGTGGAAGCACAAGCCTTTAATCTCAGCACTTGGGAGGTAGAGGCAGGTGGTTCTCTGAGATTGAGGCCAACCTATTCTACAAAGTGAGTTCCAGGACAGCCAGAGCTACACAGAGAAATCCTGTCTCAACTCCTCCTGTAGTTAAGGATTGTAAATACACATATGTGTATGTTTGTATGTTGAATGTGTGTGTATAAACATATCTAATAGTTATACTTATTATAAAAAAGTAAGCCTAAAATACTAACAACATGTGTACAGATATTCTTCTTGAGTCAATTTTAATACTAAAATTCAAAACCAAAAACAATTGTAATGTCTACTGATTCAGACTATTGGGTAGAGTAGTACACCTTGATTAAAATTAAGAACAAAGTTTGTTAAGAGCCCAGTCCAGATAAGTATGCCTCTACTGTGGCTTTCCAGATGACAGAAAGTTTATACTGCTTCCTGAAAAACAGAATATCTTTCTGCTTTCTCATCACTGTGAACTCTTTTCACCTTAGGCAAGACACGTCTGTCTTTAAACTGCACTGTCGTCAAATTCACATGGAGGCTTGCTATCCTCTGATGTCTCATTATGCTGATATTCCAGCGTCAAGCAGCATCAGATGCAGCTCCCCTTCATGGCCCAAGTGTGCCCCATGTCAAAGACCAAGTTCACAGACTCCACTTTTTCCTCTGCTGTTCTAATTCCTACACAAGGGCTTTAGAAAGTAGCTTTTTATTTCTTTATGGCACTGTTCACACAATCTAAATGACTTTATATGGCCATAGAGTAGAGAGGTCAGTTTTTTAAGAAACAGAAAGAATTGACTTAAGTCATGGTTCTTAAATATTTGTGCATATTTACCCATTCATAGTTTTGTTTTTCCCTTCCCATAAGGCATCTCTAGTTTTAAAAGGCGCAGACCTCCACAGAGCATCTGAGAACCTTGCCTTCTTCCAGGGATGGCATCATAATGAAGAAGGCTTCTTTCTCACTGCCTTGCACTTGGCAGATATTTACTCTCCCATGGCTAGGACTTCTCTGCTCTGGTTCTCTTGATTCAGCTTCCACTCTTGTTTAAGGATAAGATTCTTAAGGCAGGAAGCCCCGACTGGCTGGAGGCTGGCAGGTGTCACTGAAGGGGAAGGGCATGAGCAGGCTCCTAACCAGAGCTGAAAGGCTCAGGCAAAGGAGGGGACATGCTAGTGTCTGATGAGGGGCATTTCTGGGATAGCCATATGGTTCCATGTGCTGCAGGGACAGGGTCAGGAGCAGACTACATGTCCTGTATCAAGACATAAATGGTGTAATTGGCAGGCCCCCAGGTATTGACTAATGTTTTCTGGCAAGGTTCAGTTTTCAAATTCACATCTAAGGGAACCTTGATTACAGAATTTGGGGGGAGAACAAAAGAAACATCACACCATATAAAGAAAAGATCAAAATCAAAAATCTAATTTGAAAACATGTATTGCAAGTAGATACTTTCCCAGGGCTTGATACTGCTTGGCTACTGGACAATGAAATTAAGCATAAATGTTGACATCAACTTTGGATTTTTATCACGGGTTTTTCTTAAGTTTCTTAATCTAAACTTCTCTTCCAGAACCCATCCACCTCGACAGATGTTAAAAACAAAGGTCTCTACATAAGTAAAACTGCCCAGGGCCAGCTGCAATAATAGGCGCGTGCAAGTGCCTGGAATATATCTGCCTTTCCTCTGATAAAGATATCTTTATGCTTTATCTTTATGTTTTGACACTTTTTTTTTTAGAGACAGGGTTTCTCTGTATAGTCCCTGGCTGTCCTGGAACTCACTCTGTAGACCAGGCTGGCCTCAAACTCAGAAATCCACTTGCCTCTGCCTCCCAAGTGCTGGGATTAAAGGCGTGCACCACCACTGCCCAGCTTGACACTTATTTCTGTGTGCCCCACCCCCCGGGAGTGTGTGTGTGTGTGTGTGTGTGTTTACATGTATGGACATGTCTGTAACATGGTGGTGAGCACATGGTAGTTAGGACTACTTGTATGAGCTGACTCACTCCTCCATAAGGATCCTGGAATTGAACTTTATGGAAAGTTCTTGTACCTGCTAAGCAATATTGCTGGCTTTGTTTTTTAAATATAATAATCATATAGAGTATGATGGTCTGAGCATACAGTGTATAAAGTGATTAAATCTAGCTAATTAACATATCCCACCACCTCCTTATGTTTATTTGGTAGATTATTTTAGATGTAAGTGATTCTGAAATATCTGACACATTGTCATCATGTTTATGTGGTACATCTATTTGCCCATTTATTTATTATGTAGCATTTGTGTGTACATGCAAGCATTTGCATAACATGGCACCCATATAAAGCTTAGAAGACAATTCTCAGGAATCAGTTCTCCCATGGTGCAGTGTGGGCTCCAGGGATAAAACTGGGGTCATAAGCACATTGTTCAGTGCTAGGAAGTAGGTACCAGCTAAATCCCTCAGAGGTCAAACAGGCTCCTGAGACCACTCAGCACCAAACCTGACCCTGGCTATTTCACAGCTACCAACTAGATGTCCTGATGGGGAGAGTCAAAGTGGAAGGTAATAATCTATCTCTCTGGTAATTTCACTTCTAACGAAAATAATTCAATCCAGACTATCTATAGGAGTCTGGAGTTCATAAAAATGTCTGTAACTAAATCTCATTTCATACTGAGAATCTAAAAGTAGCTAAAATCCACATGAATGATCTTGGTATTTGCCCTCACCTCTCCCCACCTGGATGGAAACAGTAATTCCAGAGGCCTGCTCAGGCAGGATAACTGATGGGGGCCCCTCTTGCTTGCTTTTCAGCTACTGTGCAATTTTTCACTTATCATTGCTTTGAATCATATCAGTCAGCATAAAAAAATCATTTTGTTTCCCTTTCTCAGCACAAAACATACAAACGCCAGGCAGTGAGGCACTGAGTCTTCTATCACACACAGGAGAAATCCTATCTGACTCAAAACTGGGAACTTAAAACAGAAAACAAAGCAAAGTATATAAATTTTGAATAAATGATGAATCCTAATTTTGACAATTATGACTCAGATTTCAACTTACTAATTTAATAAAAGATTGCAACTCTACAAATCAGCAGGAAGGAATCTTGTCAATTATTTCAATTTATTCCTATTGTCATATTTTAATTACTAGTTAACAAAACATTATTATTACATCTTATCAGCCATGTTACAAAATATTCAGGGTGGGACTCTTCACTGGGCATTCCCTGGATCCTTTACTCTAGAACTTTCAGATGCAATCCAACAATCATAAAAGCCAAATTCACTTGAGATACTAAGATGCTCAGTGGCAAGGTGGAGCAGGGAGAAAAATAAACACAGAAAGATTGATGACAAAAACATGTGACAGCTCACATCTGCAATCTCCACATGCAGGAGGCCTAGGCAGCTGGGGCTCCACAGTGAGTAACAGCCTAGCAGGCCCCTGGAGATTGAGCCCTACTAAAAATAAACTCAAAAGGGGGTAGCCTAAGAAGATAAGAAAACTTATATGCAACTGCACAGCTGCAACAACTCTAGCCTCTTATAATACTTTCCCAGTGGGAAAAATCTTTTAAGTCAGCAGCTGGAGAGAATATTTAATCAATAAAGAAACTGAAGGGCGACTTAAAAATTAACATTCTACAAAATGTCAATTCAATAAGTAAGAGATGATCTCCGGATTGATTAGAAAGTTGAGCCAGTCAGCCAAGGGCAGGCAGTGGTGGTGCACGCCTTTAATCCCAGCACTATGGGAGCTGAGACAGGCGAGTTCAAGGTCAGCCTGATCTACAGAGCAAGTTCCAGGACAGCCAGTGCTACATAGATAAACCTGGTCTCAAAAAAAAAAAAAAAAAAAAAAAGTTTTAATTTTATGCCATGGAAAGATATTTCTCATACATCATTCTGCTAATACTACTGGTGTCTTGTAAATGATTGTATGTAATAAAATATAATAAAGAATGAAAGGGAGAAAGCAGGCCACTCTTGCAGGCTAAGGACTTGATGCCTAGTCTAAAATCTTATATACAAATCTTTTTGCTAAAATAATTCACTCAAGACTGGCTATTCCATTAATACAGAATACTGCTGGACTGTAATTACAGTTCAAGCTAGTACATGGATTTCTTCCTTAAGATACAAGCATGAAAATACTTGGGTATCTTAAGATAGTGTCGTCAGTGTGTCTATTTTTCCACTATGCATTCAGATCTAAAAGGCAAAATGTATTCCTAGAATATTTAATGATATTAATGACCTCAGGAATGTTATTTCCTAAGGGATTCTTGAAATGGATATTTTAAAATAAAGTACCATTATTTTTTAAAGTTTTCTTTACATCATTTTGTATTCATATAAAAAAGATAATAAATAAGCCATACCTGCCATTAGATATCTATAAAACCCCTGCGTTTGTGCACTAAGATTATGATGTATCACTCATGTGCCAGTGTTTTTCAGAGAAGATTTTAATATACATGATAGGCCCAAAGGTTTTGGTTTAGTTTTGTTTTTAAACCAGTTTTAATTCATTTTTAATTTTGTGTGTGCACACAGTGTGAGTGTGTGTGTGTGTGTGTGAGTGAGTGTGTGTGTGTGTATATGTGTGTGTGTGTTAGTGCAAAGGATTATGGAGGCCACAATAAGGCATTGGACTCCTTGGAAATGGAGTTACAGGAAGTTGAGACTAATCCTGTGTACCAAATTGAGTCTTCTCTGTAAGAGCAGAAAATACTCTTGACCAAAAATCCATTTCTCCAACCCAAGTTTTAAAAACAAAACTTCTTTTCAAGAAACTATTCATGTCTCCATACCAATTAGTATATATTTAGCTTATAGAGTCTCATATACGTTGAAACCATAATGTAAGGACAAGAAACAACACCGAGCGACAGGGTTCTGTGCTTCTAACTGCTGAACAACCAAAAGGAAGAGCGATCGGAAAGTAAAGTGTGCACATTGAACAATGAAGCCCACCACTGAAACCAAGGTTTCTCAATGCTTGGGGGAGAGAAGGCATGAGGAAACTGAGCCATCACATGACCAGTGGCTGCAGTCAGTACAGCAGCATCTGCACTGACTGTTTAAGTAAGTGTTGGGGTAGGGAGAGAAACCATAATTGCTCTACTCAGGTTAGTGATGTGAAGTGTTACTGGTTTGATTTTAGATCTTCTGTGCTTTACATATTTTGTTCCAGTTTTATAGCTGTTTAATTGTATAGGAGGCAGAAGTTTGAACTCTAATGCCAAGGTCTACAGATTTCCCAGTGTTACCTAACACTTCAAATTTGTTCTCAAAGCTGTGTTTATCCTGTGCCCGGAGTGGTCCTACAGGGGTCAACCTTATTTTCAAGATTAGGCAAATGTGGCAAATCCTGTCAGTCACCTGGCCAGCACTGTACACTATGCACCTAACACAGGGTGAGATCATATTAAACATAAAAGTGAATTTGAGCTATGCTTTTAAAGCTTAAAAGAAAGATATCCATGACTCTTAGTTTTCTTTTTTAAATCTTTAGAAAAAATTTTTATTTATGTGTATTTGTGTGGCTGCGTGAGTTTGTGTGAACCACATGTGTGTCTTTTGTATGATGCCCACAGAGGCCAGAAGGCATCAGACCCATTGGAACTAGTCACGGTTGGCGATGGGTTACCTGATGTAGGTAAACCTGGACCCTGGACCAAACCTAGGTCCTCTGCAAGAACAAAAGTACTTTTAACCACCAAGCCATCTCATTCTTCAGCCCTTGTTTTTTTTCGTATTTAAAGAGGTAGACAACAGACAGCTATTACAGAAAACCACAACCAATCAAAGTGCAGCATTCTAAAGCCCAATCCCAATGATACATTTAAACACAACTCCTGCACCTAGGGCTCAGGGGTCATTGAGGAAGACAGGGCAGAAGGACAGTCAGAGCCAGGGGAACAAGGAGTCTGCCATGAGACCATGGCTCCTTGGGAATGTCACAAAGTCTCACCACATGGCTGCCGAACATGAACTGAACAAGGACACCAGTAGACACACTGATATGGATAGGTCAAGTTCATGAGGCCTCAACCCTAGACAAAACTACAGGCAACTGAAAAAATGTTGAGATCTGGAAAAACAGTCTTCCCCTGGGAAGAGCACAGCAACTGGTGACCGTCCAACACTGACAGCATATATAAGTAACATTATACGGACTGAGTGAGTCATGTTTATGAATTCAGGAACACACACACACTAACAATGAAAATAGAGTTCATGAATTCAAAAAAGAGCAAGGAGTGATATATAGGAGGGTTTAAACAAGGGAGGAAAGGGAAGGAGAAAATGATATAACTATATTATAACCTCAAAAAAGTTTTATAAGAAGTGGGAGAGAAAGGGGAAGAGATACACTTAAAGGTGTTCACACAACAGCAGGTGTCGAGTGTGCTCACACAACAGCAGATATCCAGTGAAACTGGATGCTTGTTTGGCAACTGAGAAAGAACTGAATTCCTGCCAGCTGCAAGTGCTAAGTTCCTTGGCCACCTGTGGTTAGCCACTGATGTGACAAGCAGGCTAAAAGTGGAATGATGTTCCCACAGGAGGAATTTTAAAATAAAATATCCCAAGACCAATTTCTCTCGGAATTCGACTACAAGGCTTAGAACACGAGCTGACAAGGGCTGGCAGGCTTTGGCTTGTTCTCATCATAAGATGGTTATGGTTTTCATTATACACTTCTTAGATGATCAAAGTCACCTTGATAGAAAAGACTTTGCCATTAGTCAACTACAGGTTCAAAGGTATATGTAAAGATAGATCTGTCCTGGTCTATATACCTTTTCTGAAATGCTTGAGTGAAAAGTGCTTCTGATTTTAGAGTTTTTCTGAGTGTTAGAATATTTGCGTAGACTTTAAACGTCAAGCATCCAATCTAAAAATCTGAAATCTAAAATGTTCCAGAAACCTTTTGAGCATCATATGTCAGAGCTCAAAATGATTTTAATTTTGAAGTACTTTCAGATTCAGATTTGCTGATGTTTTCAGACTGTGGCGGTTCAACCTATAGTTGGGGGAACAAGGCAGCAAATGGGATCCTGAAGAGTTTACTCACAAAGGATCTCATCCATTTTACATGACAGGTAATGCCTCTGACCAAACTGAGAATACAAATTTCTTGTCATTGTCAATTCATAATTTTATAGTCTTTTTAAAAATCTGTTGCAAAATGGTCACTTCAAATTTTATAAGGTTATGGGGAAAGTAAAATTAATGTGTATGGAAAATGTCAGCGTCCCGACTTTACAGGCAGGGAACAGAAGTGAAGACCTAGGTGAAGGTGTCATTTCAAAAGAGAAACAGTTGAACTGGCCCTAGCTCCTTCTCTCTTTACCTCATAGCAGTTTGTACTTCTAATGAGTAATGAGATAAAGGAGCTGAGGAAATGGGCACTCCGAGGCATTCAGAAACAATCCATGGAAAGAGAGCTAGAGGGCAAGCGTGGAAGCAGAGAGGACAGTGAAGCTGTAGAGATGAGAGGACTGGGAGCCGAGGTTTACAGGACAGAAATGTCAAGGACTAAACATGAGCCTTTGAGGATGCTGTGACAAACAGGCTCGAGGAAATGTTTTCCTAAACTTTCCTCCTGGGAAGGGATGCTCATGTTTAGGAGAAGAATCCAGGCTAAAAGCAGAGGTTAGGTATGGGAACCACATAAGAGTGGCTGAAATAACGGAATCATTGAAGTCAAAAAGATTCTGCCAGAATGAAAGGGAGTAAAAGAGTCAATGCTGAAATAAATGAGTTGAGAAGAGAACATTAGGGAATTGCCAGTGATGGAGTGAGATCAGGAAGGTAAGAATGAGGGCTGGAGTCTGTCAGCAGACTGATGGGTGGCCTGGGGACTAAAGCCAGTGTCTCTTACATACCCAGGCTTCTTAGCAGTCCCAGGAATGTGCACATTTGGAGTAGTGTTGCTATAGAAATGCTGTAGCTGCACTCACTGGGGATGTTTCTCCCTCAGCTCTGCTGTCCTACCATCCTTGTGTCTGCTGCTATCGCTCAGCGATGACAGGGCCTTTTTCAGATTTACTGGAGGAGACTCTAAGTTATGGGCACGTTAACTCTGAACTTGGAGGATGATTCTTCATGTCTCTGGTCACGTGGGGCACACATGTAACTAGGAGAGCACTGGTATGGGGATGACTCTCTGGAAAATCTCACTGAGGTAGTACTGACTTGGCTGGGTGTTCAAAGTACAGATGCAAACTCTGAAAAATGAAGACATACCTTCCCCTACCACCAATCACAAAACAATAAACAGTAGGTTTTGTTCCCTGTACTTGTTCAGAATCAGTTTTTCTTGTAAGTTTAACAAGTAAGTAAGAAACATCATACCCCCCAAAAAGAATATAAACTCTCTTCTGCTAGCAATAATTTTTTAAAAAAGCAAAATCTACAGCCATTCCCATTTGTGGAACAGAAACTACAAGTCTTTCTGATACTGTATATCTTATAAATCTCGATGGTTGGTATTAAAAGCCACATCACAATTATATGAGTGATGTGTGGATCTTTAGATTCTACTTTTTGAGACTAAATTAGACTTTGCTCTGGGGTGGACAATATTCTTAGAACTCCTGAAGTTCTGGGTAGAGGGAAGTCTAGCAGCTGAAAAACAAACAAGGAAACAAACAAACAAAAAAGCATCACACACTCAAGTAAAACAGAAAAGAAAAACACAAGCTGGGAGGAGACTTTCCAGGCACATTAAAACAACCAAGAATCTCGTATTCTAGATGTGACTGAACTCTTAAGTCAAGAGACAAATGGTTTAAAGCCACAACAAAGTACCACAAAGGAAACATAAATAACCTGTAATTTGCAAAAGCAAAAAGCAAGCTCGACTTCACCGCAAACTAGGAACTATATGTATAAACCACGGTTCTTTTTCATAACCGGCATATTGACCAAACAAAGTATAATATGCAGAGCAATACAAAGGTAAAGAAAAAACTAGAACATCTATCAGCCTTTTGAGCAAATATCTGTTGGCACAATCACTTTGAAAACACCTTGGTACTTCCAACAAAGCTAAAGATGCACAGGTTTGTAAAATAGCTACTCCTTTCCTAGGTAAAATTCCCTGTCTATACAAGCAACACCAAAAAAGGAAAAGCCCAAATGTTGTTTGACATTAATGTACATGTGTGTGGATGTGTGTATATGAACATATGCAATGCATATGCAGTCATGCAGAGTCTAGTAGTCTCTAGAAATTATATTCCTCAATCAAACACCTCATTTTTTGAGTTGAGGTCTCTCGATGAACCAGGAACTCCTCCACTTAGCTAACTTGGCTTGTCACTCATCAAGCCCCACAGGTCCTCCTGTCTCTGCCTCTCTTGTTAAAGGGTCACACAGGAGCAGTATCACTCAGTTACTTACTTCAGCTTGAGGAGATAGAGCCCATGCCCTCACATGTGCACATCAAGCACATTACCAACTAAGCTATCTCCCTAGTCTCTGAAGTTTGACTTCAAATAAAAGAAATGTTCCTATAGAAAGAGCATAGCGAATAGGTCTTCATTCACGTCAAGGTGAGACTAGGTTTAACTAAGCAACAAAGATTAAATGTATTAGTACAGGTACTGCTAATACATAACTTCATAAATTCCATGACACTGCTTAACTCTGAAACCAGAGCATGGACTGTGTGTTGGATGTGCACCATCATGACTTCTGGAGAAACATTGCTTTACAGTTTGCAAAAGAACATTTTGGGATCCCAATGTCTTAGACCATGATCTGTGAGGCCTTGGGAACCCAAGGCCGGAGGCAGGAACATCCAGGATCACTGTATCCAATGATAGACAAGTTCTGTACTTTTGCTGCCGAATACTGATGTCACTGCTCACTACTGCATTTAAAGTGTCGCTATCAAAAATGAAGAACCACATCTTTCATTTATTAATCATAACTTAATTTTTAGATATAGAAGCATCAAACATCTATTAATATAGATACAGGGATTATAATACAAAATCCCAGTAAGGCATGGTAGCATGGGCCTGAAGTCTTAGCTACTTGGGAAGCTGACATGGGAGAATCAAGCAAATTCAGGCTTTGGTGACTCACCTAAACCATAACCAAGACTGTCTCAAAAAGGATAGAGTCTGGAGTGCACTGTTTGCTTAGCATTTGCGAGGCCCTGGATTCAGTCCCCAATAGTGCAGGGAAAACATTAAATAAAACAAAATCCTAACCAATTTTAAGATCACACACACACACACACACACACACACACACATACACACACACACACACACACACACACACACACAAACACATATGCATGCTCAAAGGCATATACACAAAAGTTTAAAGTGGAGTAAAAGATCAATTTTTTCAAATACTGTTGAGAAATAAAGTAACATATGAAGGACAGAAGAAAATTGTCACCGTGGATTAACTGAAGCAAAAGATGATCACTATCGAAAATGAAGACCCTCACAAGCACTTCACAGTGGATGGCAGAGAAGAGGGTGACATAGGGTCACAGGACAATGTAAGAAGAAAGAGAGGAAAGGTGGCTTTAGAAAGAAATGGAGAGCTGTGATAAAGAGAGCATTCAGTGCCACCACAACTCCCACCCCTTCCTGGATCCTGTTCCTTAAAAGAGCAGCAAGAGCCGATTTGTGTGCAGATGGAAAAACCCAGTACAAGGGGTAACTGACACAGGACACAGTTAAGTAACCATTTGGCCAATCTGTATAGAGCATACAGTAAGAATAGTTTCTACCTTTCCAAGTGGTTGGAAAATGAAAACAATTCCACAATAAGAAAGTCATAGTTCCACTACGGTCTGGGCTGGTACCCTGAGTGTGAACTCCACAGCCAGTTGCACAACACCCAGAGGAAGCTCCACTCCCAGGCCCTCTAACACTCTCAGGATCATAGGATCAGAGGTGAGGAGGACACACTTACCCCAACACCAGAAGTACCTGGAACCAGCGGGACCTGGGCACCCAGAAACTCTGCCTGACCAGTGTCACGGATTCTTTCTGGTCTGGGCCTGTGCCCTGAGCAGACCCTGGGCTTGAACTCCACAACCAGTCCTACAACACCCAGAGGAAGCTCCACTCCCAGGTGCTCTAACATGCCCAGGACCACAGGATCCCAGGATCCCAGGAACTTGGTCACACCAGGATCTCTGGGGCCCAGAGGCAGCTTGACTCCCAGGAGCTCTGACACACCCAGGATCTCAGGATTACAGGAGCCCAGAGTCACAGGATGCTAGAGACAGCTGAACTCTGAGGTGTTCTGACATAACCAGATCACAGGAAGAACAGGCTCCAGTCAGATATATCGAGGGTAGGTACCATTACAGGTAATCAGATGGTAGGAGGCAAGCGTAAGAACATAAGCAACAGAAACCAAGGTTACTTGGCATCATTAGAACCCAGTTCTCCCACCATAGCAAGCCCTGAATACCCCAAGACACCAGAAAAGCAAGACTCTGATTTAAAATCACATCTCATGATGCTGTTAGAGGACTTTAAGAAGGATATACATAACTCCCTTAAAGAAATACAGGAGAACACAGGTAAATAGCTAGAAGCTCTTAAAGAGGAAACACAAAAACCCCTTAAAAATTACAGGAAAACACAATCAAACAGGTGAAGGAAATGAACAAAACCATCCAAGATATAAAAAGGGAAATAGAATCAATAAAGAAATCACAAAGGGAGACAACCCTGGAGTTAGAAAACCTAGGAAAGAGATCAGGAGTCATAGATGCAAGCATTCACCAACAGAATACAAGAGATAGAAGAGAGAATCTCAGGTGCAGGAGATACCATAGAAAACATTGACACAACAGTCAAAGAAAATGCAAAAAGCAAAAAGCTCCTAACCCAAAACATCTAGGAAATGTAGGACACAATGAGAAGACCAAACCTAAGGATAATAGGTATAGAAGAGAGTGAAGATTCCCAACTTAAAGGTCCAGTCAATATCTTCAACAAAATTATAGAAGAAAACTTCCCTAACCTAAAGAAAGAGATGTCCATGAACATACAAGAAGCCTATAGAATTCCAAATAGACTGGACCAGAAAAGAAATTTCTCCTGTCACATAATAATCAAAACACCAAATGCACTAAACAAAGAAAGAATATTAAAAGCAGTAAGGGAAAGAGGTCAAGTAACATATAAAGGCAGGCCTATCAGAATTACACCAGACTTCTCACCAGAGACTATGAAAGGCAGAAGATCCTGGGTAGATGTCACACAGACCCTAAGAGAACACAAATGCCAGCCCAGGCTACTATACCCAGCAAAACTCTCAATTACCATAGATGGAGAAACCAAGATATTCCATGACAAAACCAAATTTACACAATCCAGCCCTACAAAGGATAATAGATGGAAAACACCAGCACAAGGAGCAAAATTACACCCTAGAAAAAGCAAAAACAAACCCAAAAGAAGATAGGCACACAAACATAATTCCACCTCTAACAACAAATTAACAGGAAGTAACAATCACTTTTCCTTAATATTTCTTAACATCAATGGATTCAATTCCCCAATAAAAAAGACATAGACTAACAGATTGGATACATAAACAGGACCCAGCATTTTGCTGCATACAGGAAACGCACCTCCGTGACAAAGAGAGACACTACCACAGCGTAAAGGGCTGGAAAACAATTTTCCAAGCAAGTGGAAACAAGAAGAAACAAGCTGGAGTAGACATTCTAATATTGAATAAAATCAACTTTCAACCAAAAGTTATCAAAAACGATAAGGAAGGACACTTCATACTGGTCAAAGGAAAAATCTACCAAGACGAACTCTCAACTCTGAACATCTATGCTGCAAACACAAGGGCACCCACAGTCATAAAAGAAACTTTACTAAAGCTCAAAACACACATCGCACCCCACACAATAATAGTGGGAGACTTCAACACCCCACTCTCAGCAATGGACAGATCATGGAAACAGAAACTAAACAGAGACACAGTGAAACTAACAAAAGTTATGATTCAAATGGATCTAACAGATATTTATAGAATGTATTTCATTCTAAAGCAAAAGACTATACCTTCTAATGGACTAAGGCTGGTCTTAAATAACAACAAAAACAACAGAAAGCCCCCACACACATGCAAGCTGAACAACACTCTACTCAATGGTAACTTGGTCAAGGAAGAAAGAAAGAAATTTCGGTCCCAAACTTTGTCTCTGTATTTCCTACCATGGGCATTTTGATCTCCCTTCGAAGACCACACTATGGTCTTCCTTCTTCTTGAGTTTCATGTGGTTTATGAATTGTATCTTGGGTATTCTGAACTTCTAGGCTAATATCCACTTCTCAGTGAGTGCATACAATGTGTGTTCTTTTGTGATTGGATTACCTTACTCTGGATATTTTCTAGTTCCATCCATTTGCCTAAGAACTTCATGAATTCATCGTTTTTTTAATAGCCGAGTAGTACTCCATTGTGTAAATGTACAAATTTCTCTGTATCCATTCCTCTTTTGAAGGACATCTGCGTTCTTTCCAGCTTCTGGAAATAAATAAGGCTGCTGTGAACATAGTGGAGCATGTGTCCTTATTACATGTTGGAGCACCAAAGTTTGGGGCAGAAACTGAAGAAAAGGCCATCTAGTGACTGTCCCACCTAGGGATCCACCCCATATACTGTTACCAAACCCAGACACTATTGTGGATGCCAACAAGTGCTTAGTGACAGGATTGTGATATAGCTGTCTCCTGAGAAACTCTCATACAGAACGGATGCTCACAGCTATCCAGTGGACTGAGCACAGGGTCCCCAATGGAGGAGCTAAAGAAAGAACCCAAGGAGCTGAAGGGGTTTGCAGCCCCATAGGAGGAACAATATGAATCAACCAGTATCCCAGAGCTCCCAGGGTGTAAACCACCAACCAGAGTACACATGGAGGGACCCATGGCTCCAGCCGCATATGTAGCAGAGGATGGCCTTGTGGGATATCAATGAGAGGAGAGGCCCTTGATCTTGATGGCCCAGTGTAGGGGAATGCAGGGACAAGGAAGAGGGAGAGGGTGGGTGAGTGAGCAGGGAGAGTGGGGATAGAACAGGAGGATTTTCAGAGGGGATAAAATTTGCAATGTAAATAAAGAAAACATCTAAGAAAAAAGAAAAAAGAAAAAAAGAGAAAGAAATTAAAGGATTTTTAGAATTTAATGAAAATCAGGGCTCGTGAGATGGCTCAGTGGGTAAGAGCACCGACTGCTCTTCAGAAGGTCCTGAGTTCAAATCCCAGCAACCACCCGTATGAGATCTGATGTCCTCTTCTGGTGTGTCTGAAGACAGCTACAGTGTACTTATTTATAATAATAAAAAAATAAATCTAAAAAAAAAAGAATTTAGTGAAAATGAAGACACATCATACCAAAACTTATGGGACACAATGAAAGCAGTGGTAGGAGGAAAACTTATAGCTCTAAGTGCCTCCAAAAAAAAAAAAAAAAAAAAAAAAAAAAAAAAAAAAAACTGAAGAAAGCTTATACTAACAGCTTGACAGCATACCTGAAAGCTCTAAAACAAAACAAAAAACAAAACAAACAAACAAACAAACAAAAAAACAGATTCATCCAAGAGGAATAGATGGCAGGAAGTAATCAAACCAAATAGAAACAAAAAGAACTATATAAAGAATCAACAAAACCAGGAGCTCGTTCTTTGAGAAAATCAACCAGATAGATAAACCCTTAGCCAGACTAACCACAGGGCACAGAGACAGTGTCCAAATTAACAAAATCAGAAATGAAAAGGGAGACATAACAACAAACTATATCTTAAAATAACTATTCTGTTTGTTGAATATCAACAGTTGAAAATATTAAAATCATGTTCTACAAAAAAAAAATGAAAGAAAGAAAAAGACATAGTTCACTCATATGTCCATGTTCACAAAGCTTTGCTCACAACAATAGCCATGCTGCAGATCTATCATTGTCCCTGGCTGCTTCTGTGCAAGAGCGGAGCTCAGCTGTAACAACACAGACCATACAGAACCTTCTAAGTGCTGCTCAGGCCACTAGGAACTGGAGACACCCCGTAACTTGACAGAATTTTGAAGGACTTGTATAATCCTCTGGCAACTCTTTTTTCTTTTCAATGACTTTTTATATTTCTATTTTGTATATGTATGTGGGTCATATGTGTACAGGTGCCCAGGAAGAGTGGTGGACCCCCTGAAGCTGGAGTTACAGGAGGTTATAATTGAACAGACATGAGAAATTAGAACTAAATTCAGATCTTCTAGAAGAGCATCAAGTGTTCTTTCTTAACAGTCATTCCTTTAGCTTCCTTCTGTAGTACTTTATTATTGTCATTATTATTTATTCTATATATCAAAAGAAGAAAAGATAGACTTCAGGTTCACACTTTGAGGACAGGTGCAGTGAAGTGTAGATTAGACAGCAAAGCACTATTTATTCTGCACTGACGCTATAGCTAAGAAAATACTAGGAAAGACTTCAGAGTCATGAATACCCAACATGAGCCAGCATGTGGCATTGTCTGTGTAAAAAGAAGTTCAAGAATGAAATGCATAAAATCCCAATACAGAAGAACATGTCAACATTGACACAATCAACACTGATAACATTGAACTCTCATCAAGCAAACTGTTTTCTGGAACAAAAATTTTTATAGCAATTAGAGAACATTATAAGTTTTTAAGTATCTTGTTAGTATCACAACTACTATCATTTTTAATTTTTTGTCTAGAATACATGCACCTTTTCTCTAGTACTTAAAAGTAACTGCATAAAATTCTTGATTTTTATCTCTTGACCTGGAAAACCTAAAATATGTCCAGTCTTGCCCTTCACAGAAGGTAGGTATTAGCCTACCCTTGACATATGAAGAAGAGTGTATACATGTGAGAGAATTGCTTTGAGTGAGTAACTGTGATGATTGAATGAAGATAGCCCCCATAAGCTCAGAGAAAGTGGCATGTTAGTAGGTATATAGCCTTGTTGGGATGGGTGTCTTCTTTGAGGAAGTGTGTCATTGTGGTTGGACTTAAGCCAGGCCCAGTGTCACTCCCTCTTTCTGCTGTCTGAGTGTCTGGATGTAGAACTCTTAGCTGTCTTCTCCAGATCTATGGTTGCCTGTGTGCCTAAACCTCTGAACTTTAAGCCAACCCCAATTACATGTTGTCTTTCATAAGAGTAGTTGTGGTCATGATATATCTTCACAGCAATAAAAACCCTAACTAAGACAGTGAACTGTTGGTATAGTGTTCTTGTGCCTTGTATAAAGGTTATCTTTGTATTATTCAAATGTTGATTTCTATACCAGTGGAGTGATGAGAATTGTCTGTGCTCTGTTATTGGTATTCTAATTGATTAGCGCCTGCATATTTTGTAAACATTCTTCTCCATTACCTTCTGATTGGTTTACTACAAAGATGATGGCCTATAGTAGGACAGGAGAGAAAGGGCAGAAACTATGAGAAGAACTAAGAGGGTCAGGGTTTGCCAGCCTGACATGGAGGAAGGAACAGGTGCTAGGTCTAAAAGAGCAGGCCACATGGCAGAACTTAGATTAGAATAAAGGAGTTAATTAAGTTATAGAAGCTAGTTGGGAATGAGTCTAACTACAAGGCCTAAGCATGCATAAATAAATATAAGTCTCTGTGTCATTATTGGAAGCTGGCAGATCGAGACAGTCTGGTGATAGTAAACTCTTACACAAATAATTGGTTTAATTTAAAAAAAAATACAGACTTTGAAGATTTGGAGGAATTGCTTAAGAGTACTTGCTGTTCTTTCAGAGGAAACAGGGTTCAGGTCTCTGCATTTATATGGCAGCTCACAACAAACTATAAGTACAGTTTCAGAGAATCCAAAGCCTTCTTTTGGCCTCTGTGAGCACCATCACTCATGTGGTATACTTACTGCACACAAACAAGACACTCACACACAAAAATAAATATTTCCTTAAAAAGATTTTAAGAGTCTACTCACAGAGATCAGCACAACTAATATAATATAATGGAGCTATGTTATATAATAATCAAGATACATTAGCATGGAGAGTAAGGGGCCAAAGACAGACCCACAGAGAGAGAATCTCAACAGTAAGAGAGGTCATTTTGAATTAGTATGTAACTCTATCAAAAGAGAAAGAATGTTTGGCCAGCAGTTCTTGCCCTCCCTCCATTATAAAACTGCAACTTTCTCAACACAGCGAGAAAAGGCCAGCTTGGCACTAGCTAAAACAAGACAGATTACAGAAGAAGGCAAAATGCTGACTTGAACAGTGAACTTTGGTTTTGCACATCAAAATAGTTAAAAGTTCAAGACCCCTGTCAACCCAAAAGAAAAAGGAGGGTGAGTAATGGAAATGTGACGTGAATTGTACTCCTTCAATGAAGATGTTTATTTCCACTTTTGTGACTTAGAATTCACTTTAAATCACAAGGAAGGAAACAAAGGTGGAGGACAATAACGGAGATCAGTATAAGTAATGAACATGGAAATCAGGATAAGTAATAAACATGCCGTAATGAAGCCCATTGCTTTGTATTCTAATTTTAAAAATTTAAAAGCATGATGAATGATTACAAACTGGCATTTATACCCCATCAGAGTTCCTGGTGTCTGGATAGAACCAGCTTGAGAAAGGTAGTTTAAATCTAGGTACGTCTGATGTCATACGTTACTGTTACATACTGTGTCACACGTCGTATGATGATGATAGAATCTTACGGCCTAGAACAAATCTCAAAGGTGGCAGTCCTCCTGCATCTGACTACATGGACACTTCTGAGGGCTTAAAATAAACATAGAAAATACCAAAGAACTTGTCTAATGCTGTTTAGGCTGCTATAACAAAATCTCCTACAGTTGTTAATGTATAAACAGTGGGCACATCTCTTATGGTTTTAGAGTTAAGGTATACAAAGGGCAAAGTGCCAGGAGACTGTATCCAGAGAGGTCCTGTTCTTCACAGACGCATCTTCTCCATGGCCTCAACCACTGGGCACAAGTCTCGTCCATGAGGTCTTATAACCTTTCAAAGCCAGTCCTTGAACTAATTGACTGAGTGTTTCAGGTGATGTGGGAAACAGAAAATGTAGCTTAACTATGCCTTTTCTTTCTATTGTTTCAGGTACCTAGTGGCCACTTTAGATTGAACAATGGAATGAAAATAAAAATAGATAATTCATGTTTTAAGTTGCATGGTATGATGGAACTTTTGCACTGTCCCAGGTGGGTCCTGGTGGCACATGAAAAATCATTTTGACCAGCACTTCTGTCCCATGTATATATTTGCTTAGACATGCTTTATCTGTCTTTGTTAAAAGATCAACAAACAGTTGGTCTACCTGAGCTTGTATTTCAATAACCTGCAAATACTAGTCTAATTCTACACAATGCTAGTGTCACTCAGTCCAACAGTTAGTTGCATCTGTCTACTTAACACATTTTAGAACACCTAAGAGTGTCAATAAGGGACTGTGGAGATAAACGTGGCCTGTGGGCCTGTCTGAGGGGGCTGTCTTGATTATGATATTGGATGTGGGAAGACTCAACCTGGATTTGGATCCTGAACTACAAGGGGTAGAGCGAATGAGTTGAGCAGTAAGGGTGTGTGCATCCATTCTTTCCTACTCTGGCCTATGCATGGGGCCAACTTGGACTGTAACCTACCCTAAAACAATGCCCTTTTGCCCTATGTTTGTTTTATGTTGGTATATTTTATCACAACAACAGAAATAAATGCAAGAGCCTCACCTCACTTGTGATCATGTACTGTCTATGCTAGCACCTCACACTACCATCATAAAATGATAAGCATGGTGCAAACATAATAAGGTATGCCAAGAAATTGTACTCTTATTACAATATTATGCCATTATCACTATTTCACTAATTATTGACAAAGCTCCCAATCTTATTATAGTTAATCTTATTGTGCCTAATATGTATGGATGCACCTACAGGAAAATCTAAATATAGTACACAAAGTTCCGTTCCATCCTCAGTTGTGGCTACCCACTGGGGTATTTAAAATGTATTTCCCATAGAAAAGGACAGGCTAGTACCTCAGAAATGCTTTTCTTTTCATTGAAAACAAGATACTTTATAAAACTCATTTTACAATGATAGTCATATCTGTTTTTCCTTGCCTTGCCAAAACTACTAACTGAAGAAAGATAGCTAACTCCTTCTTCATAGCCCTCAAGCTGTGACACTTTTAATAAACTGCTTAGACATAATAAATTCGTCAACATTTGCCTTTTCATATCTAATTTATCAAAGATAAGATTGTTTACATACTATGCAGATATTAAAAGCAGTCCCAAATTAAATTTTTAAAAATGGAGATATTATCAGGAATCTATGGAGTCTATGTAATCCTCATCAAATTTCTAATAACATTCTTCACAAAAAATAGAAGGAGAAACAAAGGTCTTAAATGAATAGCTGAAGCAATCCAAAGTATGAAGAACAACACTACGGAGTCACAAGACCTAATTTCAAATTTACTACAAAACAGTAACTATAAGCAAAACCAAAACAAGGATAGATTAATGAATCAGAATAAAAAATTCAAAATCAAATATGTACCAAATAGTCACCAAGGTTTCCACAAAAGTTCTAAACATATACTGTTAGGCTGTGAAAGGCAGTCAGTGCTCCTGGTTGAGCGAAGCTTACTCCAGAGACCCAGTAGAGAATTCTACAAGGGACAAAACATAAAGCTACGCCCCCAGACACAGAAGGTGACACCACTCCATTAGCCTGTGGCTAGACAATTCCCCAAGCTCCCAGTATTCTGGCTGGACTCCACCCCCAGTCACCTGACCACAGCCAGGTCTGCCTCACCCCTGGGAACAGAAAGGTAGCCCAGCCCACCATAAAAGGAGCTGCTTGACCCCTCCCCTCTCTCAGCCTCTTACTCTTCTTGTCTTTACTCTCACCTCTTGCTCACTCTTTCCCCCTCCCTTCCCCCTCTCTCCACATAGCCATATCCAGCCTCTACTTTCTAT
>NW_022196902.1:24412791-24419558 GCF_008632895.1 Mastomys coucha
CCCGCAGGAAAGTTTTCCAGCATTTCCAGCCTTGAGACCAAACTAAGGACTCAGGCTCCACACCCACGAGAGAACCACCACTGGCCGCCCTTTTCTCCCCCCAACTTTTCTCCCTTCAGCCAGGGTAGACAGAGCTCTTCTGGGGGAGCCCCCAATTTGTTCTCAGCTCTTGTGCAGTGTCCAGCGACTTCTTGCAATGCCCAGGAGCTAGAACCTATAGTCATTCATGGGGTTGTTCCCTCTCCACCCCTCTTCAGATTGGGATAGTGGCTTACCGCAGCCAGATGCCCACTCACCGGCAGAGTAGGGAGCGGACAGCCTCCCGCACTGGAGCTCTGGCAGTATGCAGGTTACCGTCCCTTTAATTATTTCCCCAGTGCCCAACAATATACTGGAGAAAAGACACCTCTTCTACAAGTGGTACTGGTAAAATTGGCTTTCCAGGTATTGAAGAGTCTCACCCACACAACTCAAAGTGGATCAAGGAGCTTCAGGTAAGACCTGAAACTCTCAATCCATAAGAAAAAAATGGGGAAAACATTTCCAGTA
Source organism: Mastomys coucha (assembly GCF_008632895.1). Taxonomy (NCBI): domain Eukaryota; kingdom Metazoa; phylum Chordata; class Mammalia; order Rodentia; family Muridae; genus Mastomys; species Mastomys coucha. Next base: position 24,413,341 of record NW_022196902.1, read on the forward strand.
CAGACACATGATGGTTTATATTGTCGGGTTGAAAGGATCTGGAGTCACCTAGTGACAACGCTCGGGGTATGCTTATAAGAGATTGTCTAGATTATGTGAGCAGACATGGAAAGGTGCGCCTTAACTATGAGTGGCTTTACTTGGTAGTGTGGAGTTCTGTACTGACTAGAGCACAAATAGCCAAGTGTTAACATTCATCTCCCCTTGCTTCCTGACAGTGGTTGAAATGTAACCAGTTTCCTGAGCTTCTGTTGCCCTTACTTTCCTGCCAGATGTTAGGCAAAATAAATCCTTCATCCCTTAAACTGCCTTTGTCAGGCTATTTTGTCAAATCAGCAAATCAGTAACTAATACCTAAACAAGAAAGAACTTTCTCAAAAAGGTTCAAACATCTGAGGAAATAACTGACGAAAGGTAGTTCATGAAATTATTAAGTTTTTAACCAAGGTTGCAAAACAAGATGAGCATACAGGATAAGAGAAAATGGCATCCCAAATCAAATAATGCCATTAATAAGTGCATAAATGAAACCATTAGACGCTTTTCAAAAAATAAAGTATAAGGGGTGTGGGAAAAAATAAGGTATAAATAAACAATAAGTAAATGAGATGTACAAGCATCCTTAGTCATCACAGAAATGCACATCAAAACCATACTGTGTTTCCATCACCCTCAAAGCAAACGCAGGGTGTGAAGGAGGAAACTCTGGATCCTGCTAGTGAGAGTGTAAGTAAGGCAGTCACCATAGCCGTCAGGAGGAAAGCTTCCCCCGAACTAGAAACAACTATCCTCCCAAAAGTATATCCAAAGGACTTTAAGGCCGCATTCCTGAGGTACCTGCATTTCTGTTTAGTATAGTATAATCCAGATTAAATTACAAAATCAACAAATTTCACAAGAAAGAAAATGTGTTTATTAGACATATACATTCATTCATATATATGCCATAAAAGTGTAAACAAACACCTTTTGAGGAAGAACAAAGGAGAGCTATAGGGAAACAAATAATTCCAAAGTACATAAGACAGTTGAGTAAAATGTATTTATGAAATTCATCGCTGTTTATAATGACTATGACCAAACAAAGGTAGAAGAGCTGGAGAGATGGCTCTGTAGTTAAGCATGCATGTTAAAGGCTGAAGAGATGGCTCAGCACTGAAGGGGGCTAGTTGCTCTCGTAGTAGAGCCAGGTTCAGTTCTCAGCACCCACATGGTAGCTTACAACAGTCTGTAGGTCTAGTTCCAAGGGATCTTACACTATCATCTGGTCTCTGTGGGCACTGAGCACACATATGATGCACATACATAAATGCAAGCAAAACACTCATAAGCAGGAAATAAATAATTGTAAAAATGTTTTCTAGAGTGCATGCTACTCTTCCAAATGGACCATGATCAGTTCCAAGCACCCATGTGGAGTGACTCACAGTTACCCTTAACTCTAGCTTCAGAGGATCTAATGTCTTCTAATCTCTGTGAGCACCATACTTACACCACACACATACACATATGCAAAGAAATCTTTTATTTTATTTTTTTCTTAACAAAGCTGAGCTTGGTGGTGGTGGTACTCACCTTTAATCCTGACACTCAGGAGGCAGAGGCAGAGGCAGGTAGATTTCTATGAGTTCAAGGCCAGCCTGATTTACATTGAGTTCCAGAACATCAGGCCTACAAAGAGAAATCCTGTCTCAAAAAAATTAAAAAAAAAAAAAAAAAAAAAAAAAAAAAAAACAAGCTAACATTCCTTATCGCTCCTGTCAAGTCTGAGCAGTGAGCAGTATGTGGGCAGGTGACTTGCCCGGCCCTTCATGAAAAGGGCACCATTTGGGAAAACAAAGTAGGATAAAATATGGCAAAAAGAGTCCAAATTTCTATAGAATTGAAACATTCTGCTAATATAAAATACAGTGAAACTATTCAGTTTTCCAAACTTATTTTATAAATACTTAAAATATTGAGGTATTCCTGGATACTACCCAGTACCTTTCATTGATCACACTTTCTACTTTGAAAATGTCTTACATCTAGTAAACACTACTCAGTAAGCTGCCTTCTAGTGACAAGCTGAACCACTGACAGTGAACCATGTGTTTATATCCTTCTAAAGTTCCTGCAAAGCACACTAGAGCCCAGGGCTAGGTTAAAGGTAAACAGAAGGCATTGTTCATACATGGAAAAAGATCACACTGGCATTAACATCAATTGAAATGTTACTGATCTTATAAAAAACATAGAATGCATCAGAGGAAATCCGCAGGCACTGAGGGAAATAAATCAGTGTGTGGGAGGGAGGGGCAACTCAGTTACTCAGCATAGACCCAACAGAGCAGACCTTTGTTTAAGCAGCCACTTTATCATTAAACGCTTACTGAAAACAAAGAACAGGACAGCCACATCAAAACTGCACAGCCTGTGGATGGCAGAGCTGTGACCCCAGAGCCTGTGTCATTAAATGCAGAGGAAATGTAACTTAGAACAGAAAAGAACACTGTTAAAAAAATAAGACCCAGAAAGAGGACCATAGGGAATTAAACACAGTTAGGTAGAGAAGCAAAGTGCAGTCACTAAACAACTCAACAAACACGGGCATGCAGGAAACAGAACCAGCAGTCCCACCGCTGCCCGAGCACCTTTGCTACCTACATGAGGAGAGGCTAGAGCTCTTGTTTCTTTCACAGGGTGGTGAAGACTAAGCACTAAACACCAAATTAAGCAGAAAATTTCTTTCAAGAAAAACAAAAAGGCACTTAAAGGGGGAGGGGACACAAAACTGGCTCTAATAGTTGGTAAAGTAACTACAGACAGTAAAATATATAGACAGATATGTGCATCTATATTTTAGGGCAATGGCTTTTTACACAGTGACCCCAAACTACACAAAAGCAAGCAAGCTAACAGAAATCCATCCTAAACAGGGGAAATCTGGCAGGAGAATCAAGCTAAGGAGACATTTGTCTGTGTTGCCTGGGAGATAAGACTGCAGCTGGTGTACAGGGTTGCACAACCTCCAGGCCTTACAGCAGAGTGGCTGCAGGCATTGTCCAGGCCTTCTGCTGAAGCAGAGCACTCCGAACACCTTTGAAAGGCAAAAGGCCAGGAAGACATACTGCAGACAAGCCATCTGCAGCAGCTGCATGATGGTGCAGATCCACTGTCATCATCTGCTGTCACAGCAACTGCCTCCTACTGACCTCCCTGCTGCTATCCTCCCCTCTATCCACACCGAAGGGAGAATCTTTTTAAAACATTAATGACATCTCTATAGCTGTACCAAATGGTCCAGTGATTTCTCATCACACTTGGAAAAAGGTATCGATTCCACAGAGGAGCGATAGACTCTGGCCCATAGCTGGTCTGTGCGCCCTCCTCCACAGCTGCACACATACTGCCTCCTTCTGTTTCTGAAGAAGGCCAGGCCTTGTGCTACTTGAGCCCTCCAAAGCTGGGACTCCAGCCTAGGCTCTCCTCTGTGGGAAGTCTTAGTTCTGCTCACCTCCTCTCACCAGCTCCCAGATCTTCTGTAGCTGCTACATGGGCTGATCCAGGCCCCTCTCCAACCATGGTCAACTACACATTCTCTCTATTTGCACAAGTGTGTTTTGATTTGTGTGTGTGTGTGTGTGTGTGTTTACTTACTCTAACCCACAAGTTTCCAGCCCTTAACCTCCTTCTACCACCTTATACAGCAACAGCCACTTTTCAGATACCAGCCAAGTTCCAACTTTCACTACTTCTAAAAACACAGCTCTTTCTCCCTACAACTGCTGTCTCCACCAATCTATAACACACAATTTAGCTTCATGGAGCACACCCTAATCTCTGCATGGGGACCTTATTGTTCACCTGCTGATTTTTTAAAATGTTCTGGGAAAACTGATCATGGACTACTGTATAAAGACTCACCTGTCTCATAGAGATGAGCATATGCTCCCAAATATTCTGTGCTCTGAAATCCTTTTAGTAGATTACGAACTCTCAGGTTGAGTTCCTCTTTCCCATACTCCTCTTATGTGCACTGTGTACTGAAGGATGACCTCTATAAGCTTAACTCTAATGAAGGAAAAGCAACCTTTGGACAGTGAGATTTCCCTCTGGAGAAAGCTCTGAAACTCTTGGATGCCTGTTCAATCTGTGATTTGTTTGTCCAAAAAAGGTGACAGAATTAATTATTCCCCCACCTTGCCAGAGCTCTGGTCTTACGATCAGCAGCAGGCAGGTCTTTCTATGACTATGCAGGGCTAAGGGTGTGGCCACTGATCAACAAGTTGCCCGTGAGAAGACTGCCCACTTGATCCTGGCCTCATTACCTAATGCTCTAGTAACCAAGAGGTTACTGAAATGGAACAATCCACAAGAACTGGTGACTTTTTTTTTAACCTCTTAAGTTTAATGAATTAATTAACTGTATAAAAGCAATGCCATAGAACTGCCTTTGTTAGTTTTGAAAATTTGGTCAGCTGTTGGAGACTCTGGTTTCTAAAGTCTGCATTCTGCTCATTTTGACACTGACAACCATGTATGTAAGCCAGTGTCTCACCCGAGGACAGATGAAAACACCGCACTGTTGCCTATGAATGATAATCCTTGACTGACCTTTGCCTCCCGTGCGCAGCTTATGGGAAAGTTGCTGCTGCTAAACACGCAGCACACAATCTACCACTCTTGCAACTAAACATACAACACTAAATTTGTAAGTCTTTAAACAAGTAGATCAAAATCTCTCTGAAAATCTTCATTTATGCAGACACACAGACACAAGTCACCAGTCAGGAAAGACTTGCCATCCTTTCTGCATTCCCTCCTCAGCCTGCCCTCTAAGCACTTCCTGCTTATTAAGACTGACTAAGACTGACTCACAGGTAAGGTTAGAATTCAGGACAACACAAAATGTACATGTTAGAATTATCTATTTTGATCAATTCAGACTACATTTGAAACAAAAACTTAACTGGGAAAAAGTAAACTTGAGTTTTTCAAGATCAGCAAATATCCTTGTGACACAAATATGTAACTCTCAACTTAACAAGCAGACGGTACACACACACACACTCATACAGTATATATGTGTGCATACAAGTACAAACACACACACACACACAGAGTAAGTACATATGTATGCATCCAAGCACCTACACCCACACACATAATTTTAAGTTAAATATACCAAAATACTATTCCTTTCTTAAGCTTTAGGAACCCATCATTAGGTATTTCTTCCAGAAACAATCTCGGGAAGAAAACGATGGCAGTACATAGGGAAAGAAGGCACTTAGAGACATCAGTAGTTAAGTAGGACTAAATGGGGCATGTCGCATCCAGGGCATGTCTGGCAGTGAAACTGGCCTTCCTGCCAAGGTCACACATTCAAGCAGAAAGTGTAGGACAACACAGCCACGTCAATGCCACTTCTAAACTTACCAGACAGCTGCTCTTAGATATGAACTATTAAGTTATAACTATTAGAGAAAATATCTTATAATCAATTGTCTCCTTTCCCTGCTGCTTTTGATTGTTCAGCAACTAGGAGAAAAGTATTTGTCACACACGAGCCAGAGCTAATCAGCCTCACTGATATTAATGACCAGTGGTCACATGAGGAAGCACAGCAAGAGTGAAGACCACAAAGTAATGATTTGCCAGGTACCCTGTAATTAGCATCCAGTTCTACAGTAGAGAATAGTATTGAGGCGGTAGATTAGGAAGACTTTAAAAGGGATTAGTCATTCATGTGAAGGACTAATCCTTGAATTAAGTTACCTGAGCCAGAGGGAAAGGGCTACAGCATGCAAGCAATATGTCCCTCTGTTGTAGATCCCCTCCATTAGAGATCCCTCTATTGAAAGATACCTCTTATTAGAGATCCCTGTATTGTACATTTCTCCATTACAGGTCTCTTCCATTATAGACCCCTCTATTATAGATCCCTCTCTACTACAAATCCTCTCTGTTATAAATCCCTCTATTATAGATCCTCCTCCATTACAGAGCCCCTGTGATATAGACCCCTCTATTATAGATCCTCCTCCATTACAGATCCCCTGTGATATAGATCCCTCTATTATAGATCCCCCTCCATTACAGGTCCCCTCTGATATAGACCCCTCTATTATAGATCCTCCTCCATTACAGAGCCCCTCTGATATAGATCCCTCTATTATAGATCCTCCTCCATTACAGATCCCTCTGATATAGACCCCTCTATTAGAGATCCTCCT
>NW_022196902.1:24420472-24442995 GCF_008632895.1 Mastomys coucha
TCCTCCATTACAGATCCCCTGTGATATAGACCCCTCTATTATAGATCCTCCTCCATTACAGATCCCCTCTGATATAGATCCCTCTATTAGAGATACCCCTCCATTACAGATCCCTCTGATATAGATCCCTCTATTAGAGATACCCTCCATTACAGATCCCCTCTGATATAGATCCCTCTATTAGAGATACCCTCCATTACAGATCCCCTCTGATATAAACCCCTCTATTAGAGATACCCTCCATTACAGGTCCCCTATCTTATAGATCCCTCTATTATAGGTTCCACTCTTTAATAGGTCTCCTTTATTACAGATCCCCTCTTCTTCAAGTACAGAGAAGCAACTTTTGAATATAAAATACTTGCTTCTGGAGATTTCAAGTTACCCCTTCAAGGAGACACTAAGCAAACAAGACAATCATCCACACACACTAGGACCACAATAAACAACTAAACTCTAACAGTGAGCTAATAAGGATTAACTAGGAGGGGTAATTCTAAAGTATCCTTAAATACAATACCAGTTCCATATAGAATCTACATGATAAAAGAATCTACTGTATCAGAAAGCTTAAAATTGTGAAGGGAGACTTCTAACTACCACTGTGACTAAGACTCTAATATAAAAGAAAGGAGTACAGGAAGCTGTACTAAAGACAATGCTTTTTAAGTAATACTAAGCAGAATAGTTAAGTTGAGCTTGACCTCAGAATATTTCAGTTAGAGTAAAAGTAAGGAATTCTGAGAAGGAATAGCTTTCATATGAGCCCTTATAAAATTATTCAAACACAAAAATACAGGATTAAATTTTATTAACCCACATAGTGATATATTGGAAATGTGCTAATGGTTGGGAAAACATAAACATTAAACAAAGTAAAAGCTGGGAGGTGGTGGTGCACGCCTTTCTTTAATCTCAGCACTTGGGAGGCAGGCAGATTTCTGTGAGTTTGAGGCCAACCTTGTCTACAGAGTGAGTTCCAGAGCAGCCAGAGCTACAGAGAGAAACCTTGTCTTGAAATACACAAACAAACAAAAGGAAAATATACACTCTAAAAATTTTACCACCTAAATTAACAATGTTTCTGGATTTTATCTGAAATTGTGTGATAGTTCCTAAAATATGTCTGTAAAGTCCTTGAAGAAGTAGGAGTAAGCACTTCCCACTGAGTGTGGGTGGGCATGCGATCGCTCTGCCCAGGTGGTATGAGTACTTACAAATTAGGGTGAAAACGATTAGCCGGCATTCGCCTGCTGAACACTAGCTTTAGAGAGAGCCATCTCGAAGGCAGAACCCTGGTAGACAACCACAGCTGAACTCACCGAGAACAGCTGCGAGCAGAGTGAGCATGACATCTAACTCCCACCACACAGGGACTCCAAGAGTGAACTAGCCATCTGAGCAGTTCCCAGATTCCTGACCTACAGTGTCATGGTCAAAATAAAATGGTCATCTTAAGTCCCTGTGTTCTGAAAAAAATTCATTAAGCAGCAGGGAAGGGTTACAACTAGAGAAGAAACTCTTCAGTGATTGGTGGGCCAATATAAGACATACTCCAGCCATGGCAACTAGTCACATTCAAATTTTAAGTATTTTGTACAAAAGTATGCCAAAAGATTCAAATATTTACCTTTCCAACCTAAGCTTACCCCATTTTCAACCATTCCCTTTGGTTTTAATAAGTGTTAACTGATGACTTATCTATACTGGATGCCAATCCAAGGTACTAGTCATGAAAATAGCAAAGGTACTGAGTGAAGTCCCAGATATTCCAGAATCAAACAGCAGCCATCCTACGAGCATGTGTGAGGACATGCTGACAGAACAGAAAGGACTCTAAGAACACTGACAGCAAGAAAGGGGCATGTGGGACTTGGCAGAGATCTGAAGGCCAAGGGAAGCTGACCACAGAAAGGACATTATGCTGTGAGAGAAGACACTTTGTGACAAAAGGAACTAAAACCACAGTCCATACCATGTGCTACTGGCAGGGTTAGGAACCAAGATGCTTATATGAGATGATGGAAGTAAAGTTCTGCAGATTCTCAAGCAAGATAAGGAAATAGTGAGCCTTTCATTTGAAAGGACTGTTTTGGCTGCTAGGTTTGTTTCAGTGTGACAAAATACCTGACACTGTCAACTAATAGGAAACAAAATGCTCAGCTAGGTCAGTTCTGCAGGTTGCAGTTCCTGGTCACTGGTACTGGGGCATGCGACTATAACAGCGTAGTACACCTCAATGGGAGTCCACAGCTGAGAAGACTGCTACCTCCTGGCTCCAGAAAGTAGAAAACAGAGAGAGGGCAGGATCCTAATATCTACTCCAAACCATGTCCACAATGTTCCAACTTCTTTATCGTTGTCCCTACCACCTAAGAATATTATTAGTACAGTCACAAGCAGAAGAAAAAGCTCCAAAATCTGGTCCCTTGAGAAGACATTCACTATCAGAACTACAGCATTATCTAGTACAATGCTAGGCACATTGACACCACCATTGTAAATGTGTTAAATAAAATGAAATAAATAAACCCACCTTACATGCACTATTTCCATGAAAATTAGTATATTTCCATGTGTATGAATCACATGAAAATACGTGTATGTATGTGAATCACATGTGTGCATGTTTGAGGCGGGGGTTCCTAGCAGCACCTAAGCTGGGTTTGCCACATGCTGTCACACCTAGCTTTTTTCCTGGGTGCTGGAGATCCAAACTCAGGCCCTCATGCTTGTCCAGCAAGATGTTATGGAAGTGCCTAAACAAAACAGAACTAAGGTCTTTATCTGCACACTCTTTTATCGTGTAATGGAAACACAAAGCAGGAAAGGGCAATTTAGATAAAACAAAATAATTAGAATCATCCAGAAAGATTCTTACATTGTTGTATAGCCATAAATGAAAATAGTAGAATCCTAATTCATAATATCTAACCCGAGACTAGAAGAATGAGGAGAAACAGAAGAAGCAGATAGGTGCACAGCAAGGGAAGAGTGAAGGCTCCCCTAGACAGACTCCATGCTACCAAAAGCAAACACTCAAGAGTGCCATGGGTCTTCTAAGAACAAAAAGTTTAACATGGCTACAGGCTTGACTATTTGAGGACAAGGTTTGGAAAGCACAGGAGTCAGATCACTTAGGGACACGTGCACACAAAGCTCATGCTCTACTCAAAAAGCAAGAGACCACCAATGGCCAAAGGAGAAACCCTAAAATGGCCACGCCTTTAAAAGAACCCTCGGACCGCAGTGTTGAAAAAGAGATTGGAGACAAGATTAGAGCACAAGAACGGAGTGAGCACAATCCAGGAGGGAGGCACTGAAGAGACAGCTCCACGGTTCCCGTGCTCTTCCGGAGGACCCAAGGCTCACAAGTAACTCCAGTTCCAGAAGATGCATACACTTTTCTGCCCCTCATACATACCTACACATATGGGATATACACTCACATGCACACATAGGTATACAAAAATAAAGATAAAGATAAAATGTTAAAGAAGATGGGGTAAAGTGGAGGGCAGGAGCAAAGGAAATGGCAGCAGAAATGAATAAAGTTATAGAACAACAAAAAACACCTTAGGACATGGGGCAGAAAGAGCTGCATGCTTCTCAGGCATATCCCCAAGTTTCTGAACCGGTTATGATCAATGCAAGCAGGGACTTGTGAAGCAAAAAATTGGCTCTGGAAAGGCAGAGAATGGAAGCAGGAATTCATTTTGAAAATGTAAGATGAACTGTCTACAGGTAGGTATGGGTGGAGGAAGCATTCTGCTAGAAGTGGTCAAAAGATAGAACCTTCTGTGCCCCAGTGTAGGGGAATGCCAGGGCCAATAAGTGGGAGAGGGCGGGGTGGCAAGCAGGGGGAGGGGGGAGGCAACAGGGTTTGTTCTTGTTGTTTTTGTTTTTTTGTTTTTTGTTTTTGGAGGGGAAACTGGGAAAGGAGAAATCATGATATGTAAATAAAGAAAATATCTAATAAAAATAAATAAATGCTACAAGTATATATAGATGGCAAAAAAAAATAGAACCTTATAGTCAAAAGAGAGGAAGAGCAAGGGTTTCCGACAGTATCTTGAGACAGAAGCATATGGAGGACCCCTGAACCCCCGGAGTAAATGAGTAAATATCAGCAAACACTGTGGGAAGGCCTAAGGGCCATCCAGACACCATTACTAAGAGATGGTAAAGAGCAAATTTAAATAAAGAGTAATGACTCAAGGAAGAAAACAGGAGCACATTCAGCAACAGTGAGTAGTAAGTTGTCTGTTTTCTAAACTGAGCTCCCATTGGTTACTTGTAGCACAGGAGCCTACCCTACTAAGTCCCGTGGGAAGTTCCCACTTTCTTGGGGTTTTTTTGTTTGTTTGTTTGTTTGTTTCTTGAGACAGGGTTTCTCTGTGTAGCCCTGGCTGTCCTGGAACTCACTCTGTAGACCAGGCTGGCCTCGAACTCAGAAATCTGCCTGCCTCTTCCTCCCAAGTGGTGGGACTAAAGGCTTGTGCCACCACGGCCTGGTGGTTGCCACTTTCTTAAACTTCGTAACTATGTTTCTTTTTTGTCTTCAATTGGGAGAATTGGAGTCTGTGTGATATAAACATTTCCCCCCTGGAATACTCCCTTCCTTATCTAATCTTTTTTCACTTTTACTTGGTTCCCACAGTGTGCTCTCAACACAGACAGTAAACCCTTCCGAAGGGCTGGACCTATCTCACAGTTCCTCACTCCATACATCTCTCACCCTCTCAGAGAAAGTGGAAATTATTTACAGTTTATGCCCCAGTGTTGCCCTGGCCTTTGGTCAGCACCACCTTTTTGGTTAGTTAACAAATTTAAAGGCTATAAAAGGCCTGCCAGCTCTAGAATCAAACAGATTTGAACTTAAATCTCACTTCAACATTTGTTAACTTTGAGACTTTGAGAAAATTATTGACCATCTCTAATCTTCAGTGTTCTCTTAGAATGTCCTACTACAGCGGTTCTCAACCTGGGGAGTGTCGAACAACCCTTTCACAGGGGTCGCATATCAGATATCCTACATATCAGATATTGACATTATGATTCATAACAGTAGCAAGATTACAGTTATGAAAGAGCAACAAAATAATTATATTAAACCTTTATTAAAGACTTGCAGTACCAGGAAGGTTGAGAACCACTGTCCCACTAACTACACCTTGAAATGAAATGAATTGTCCTATTCACTCAGACCTACTTTAATCTGAAGGCCAATTGCACAACTGCCAATGAGATAAGATCTGTTCACATTTAACAGCCTTGTTGGGAGAGATGATGGTCACTTTCAGTTATCAGCCTGCTGGAACTCATACTCGAGACAGAAGATTACTCCTTCTTTCTTATATTATGTGTGTATGTGTACGTGTTTGTACACACAGGGTGCATACACACATGGACTTGCCTGCATATACTAGTGTAGAAATTAAAAGTCCACATCAAGTACCTTCCACCTTGATTTTTTGTTTTTTTACAAGATCTCTCAATAAATCAGGAACCCATCTATCTCTGCCTTCGTGGCACTGCAGTTAGGTTATAGACGTGTGCCACAATACCCAGCTTTCATGTAAGTACCTGGGCTCCAAACTCAGGTCCTCATGCCTGTCCAGCAAGTATTGCAACCTTGGTCCATGTCCCCAACCCTCCTTCCCTTTTCAAGGTTTCTTTACTCATTTCTGTTGCCAACAAACTGGCTTCTCCCTCCCATATTCTGGTTCTTTCCTGGGGCCCGCACTCCATATCTGTGCAAATCGATAGGACCAGAGTCGGTGCTCAGCCTCCTTCTCTGCTATCCGTCTCAAGGTGGCATCATCTAGGCTGCAAACCTTAATAGTGTCTACGCATTACCAATGGCCCAATTCGTATCTTCTGCTCAGACCTCTCCTCTGGTACCAGACACTAACCTCCTGTAACAGTTCTTCATGAAGGCTCAATAGCATTTTAAACTTAGCCTTTCCAAGTCCTCCTTTTTCCAAACCTTGTCCTCCTGTCATGCTTCTTCATCTTGCTGAGCAGCACACCTGCTTTTCTAAATGTTCTGACTCAAGTCTTAAATCATCCTTAATTCTTTTACTTTCACATCACATGCAATCAGTAAATCCAGTAAATTGTCAGCTTACAGTAAAATATATTCAAAATTCAAACAGTTCAAACCATACATCTCTCTCACTTGAGTCTAAACTATACCTTTCCTGCTTAGAATAATATTATCATCTTCAAACTGATCTTTTTACTCCTACCTGACCTTTCCAACACTTTCTAGAGAGACTCTAAGTCCTTTCAAAGGGACATGTGCCTGGCTACACTTCTGTTCAGTGCTTCCTTGTAGCTTCCATCATATGCAGATGAAAGGCAAGCCTGACTATGGCCTTAAGTCTCTCTCTGCCTTCTGTCATTTTACCACACCCACCAGTCCTGCCATGTAAACCACATGGGCCTCCTTGTCATTCTTGGCATACCTCTGAAATTTTATTGCCATTTTCTGATGTGCATATGGCCTATTCAACTGCTGGCTTACAAAGGTCTTAACTAGAAAGGGAAAGGGACATTGTAAAAGAAACCATTTAAAACAACACCAAATGATGAACTTAGTAACAATCCTCTTTTTGGTACTTGCCAACTTTTCCTTGTTTCTTTTTTCTCCATAGCCCTCATTGCCTCTAATACAGTAAATAATTTATGTATTATCTTTTTCATAGCCTAGCATATAAACTCCACCAAACCAAAGATTTCGTTATCTTCTTTCCTTTTACCTGGAAAGCAGGCAACAGTGCCTATAATCCAGAGGTACTAACACTGACATTAACTAACATGAAATGATAAACTCCAGATGAGAATGTTAGAGATTAGATTTGAATGTATGGTTGTTCTCAGTATTGTGAATATACACACATCTCAAGCACAACTATCTCAACAGACATGATGTAAATGAGATGGTTGGAAGTTATATAGAGAATGGGAGATATTGAACATTCTATTCAATAGATAGTGAGTTGTCACTTTATGACAGAACCTAATTTGAGAAGTTTAATTTTGGTTTAGCATGCAAAATCCTTCTAACAAAATAAATGTAAACAAAGTAAATACGTCTTTTAACTTTAGGATCTGAGAATGAAGCTTCGTGGCCAGTCACGTGATGAGCATATTCTAACAAAATAAATGTAAACAAAGTAAATACGTCTTTTGACTCAAGGGTTCGAGAATGAAGCTTTGTGGCCAGTCACATGATGAGCATATTCCAGCCCTGGATTCAATGAGCAGCACAAAAGAAAAAACATCAGGCAAACTGTCATGAATGGACCAAAGTAAAATTAGCTAAAATCATATTTTCTTTTAAGTCAGTGGAGTAAATATCTTAAATAAAGAAGGTGCTTACAAATATTCTATTTCCAACAAATGCTATGTATTCTGAAACATGCATGTTTGTGTGTGCTTGTGTATGTGTATATACATATATAAATATACATTATACATAAACAGGTATATACAGGTTTATTATTTTGGATTAAACATAGTAACAGAAATCATGACACATTAATAAAAGATTAGTTGGTTTCTATAGTGGTCTTAAAAAGCAACCAAAGGAATAAGAAAAGGAGGAACCATTACCTAATCACTTTAGAAAGAGCTTTTAACTGAAAACAAAAATACAAGGTTGTAAGGCAGTTTCTTGAGACCGCTCAACACGTCTATAAAGTAATGCAAATAGCAAATAAGGTCACTGTAAGAAAGACTGCCTGCTGCCTGTCTTTGTTGCCTATCACAAATTCTTAATTAAATGCTGAGGACTCACTCTCTACAGAATACTTTTCCTCGAGTACCTCTGGACTAAAGGGTGTTTCGGGTCTAAACAATGAGCTCCATTTCACTCTAGAAGGAAGATAAGAACCCACACCTAACCAAGTAGCAGTAGCACATGCCTTTAATCCCAGCACTTGGGGGCGGAGGGAGGCTGTTCTCTCTGAGTTTGAGGCCAGCATGGTCTACAGAGTGAGTTCTAGGACAGCCAAAGCTATCATGACAAACCTGAGAAACCCTGTCTCAGAGTAAATGAATCAAGGAATGAATATATATATATACACACACACACACATATATATATATATAATCACATCTGTGTCAGTTGATATAGAAGGTCAGTAGTACTTGTAGTGTTACCTGAGATCTTTAACAGGGGAGCATGGTATAGGCCTGTTCTATAGAGCCTCTCTTCCAGCCAGCTGTAAAAGAGGGCAGGAGGACCAGGGTCTGCTGGCCCCAGAGCTCAGCTCTTGATGGAAGATTACCCTGCAGAAATTAAGTGCCAGATAAAAACAGACTTCAATAAGAAAAAGAAAAACAGAAACAATTGGTAAAGAGAAATAGTACAGAAAGAGAAGAGGAAAATAAGGGCACGAGTCAGAAAGCTGTGCAGACAAATGTTACCACATCCCCTAAATATGCACAGACAACACACAGAGAGAGGGATGGGCATACAGACGCCTTAATTCTCACTTTGGAAATCTGTAAAGTGACTCCAAAATAGAGTTCATGCTCACACTTTCAGGATTACCAAATCATTTGGCCTCGTAGGATCTGTAACTTTACTTATGTGAAGACAGTGATATTCAAACTCCATGTTCAATAAGATAAAAAACATTTACCTGCTTTAAGGAAGGAATTTAAGTTAAATGTCTTTACCTATGAAGACTAGATGATTTGGATTTCCTAAGGAGGTATTTCCGTTTGGCCCTGGGTGACTGCAGTAGCAGTCATGTTAGGGCATTACCATGTAGCAGCTGTTTTCCTCATACTGTATAGAAGAAATGTGTTCCCACTGGACAGGTGTACACATTCCAAGTCATAGGAATCTACCAGTCCCCTGCTCTTCTGAGCAGTGTGCTCACAGCCACAGCAGCTGCCATTCCAAGTCATGGGAACCTACCAGTCCCCTGCTCAGAGGAACCTACCAGTCCCCTGCTCAGAGGAACCTACCAGTCCCCTGCTCAGAGGAACCTACCAGTCCCCTGCTCTTCTGAGCAGTGTGCTCACAGCCTCAGCAGCTGCTGCCTTGACCTAGTCTGTGACAAGGCGCAATTCTTCCTTTTGAGTTATCCAAGGTACTAAATGTTAATATTTCATATTTATAAGATATTGCTCTGTCTAAATTAAAATCATGAAGGAAAGATATTTGTGGACAGTTTCTGCAAGTCCAAGATGGCAAGAGATTTTCTTCCTAGAAGAATGCGGCAAAGGCCAAACACGCTGAGAAGATCGAAACTTGGGAGAACCTAGGAAACTGGGAGATATTCTGTTGTCCCGGAGACCGTGTTAGCCACATATGACACTGGGAAATGTACTTCTAAAAATGTACATACAAAACATGCATATACCTAAGCAATATAAACCAAGGTAAGGTCCACTCTCTGTTCCGATGTACCATGCCATCTAAATCAGTCAGTGCAGTGACTGATGTTCTAATGTACAGTTTAATCAGGAGGCACAAGGAACCTAATGCACTATGAAGTCATCCCACCATGATTTACCCCACCCTATCATAGTTCTGAGATACTGCTGCTGTCTAATTGCTGTGGCCTGTTCTGAAATACTGCTGATACGAACTCTTCTCCCTTGGCCACAGCTTCAGTCCCTGAAAGAGTCTTTGCTGCTCCAAGTCTGAAAGCATTTCTAGTTCCCAAATTCCTGTCTTCTTTCAAAGAACACAGCATTGTTTCTCAGAAGAGTCCACTTAACCAGGCATGATTCCAACTCACAATTAATATGCATTTTTAATGTTCGTGTAAAATGTTTAATACTGATTTGCTTTATATTCTTAAATGTTGTTAAATAATGCACTAAACATGTGGCACAAACTCAAATAGAAAAACGTCACTAATAGGTCTTTAAATACATCCTTTGCCCCACAAAGGTCTTAAGAGGCCTTGAAGTAAAGGCTTGCCACATTTGTTTAGGACAAAAAATCTTATCAGATGAGAAAAAGAAAACATGCAACATCTCCCCTGCCGATTTTTGTTGTTGCTGTTTTGTTTTCGGCACAGTGAATCAAATTTAAAGTCACATACAGGCTAGGTAAGCACTCCCCCACTGAACTATACATAATTCCAACCTCCTGCCACTCCCTACTTCTAACACACACACACACACACAAACTCACACTCATACACTCACACTCTCACACACACACACACACACTCACACACTCACACACACACATTCTCTCACACACACACACTCACACACACTCACACACACTCACACACACACACACCTTCTTTAAAATTAGAGACATGAGTTCACTACATTGCTCAGGGAGGCTCTGAACTCACAAAGTTGCCTTGGCAAGCCTTGAACTTGTGATCTCTCTGCCTCAGTCTCCGAAACAGCTGGGACTATAAATCTGTACCATCAGGCCTGGCTGCAATGCCTTTTGCTTTGGCCCAGTAAAGCTGCAACCACACATTAAGACATAGTTTCACTCAGGCACTGGTGGATTCTCCACAGATCTGCAGTTAAATTTCACTGATGAGAAGATTCAGGCATAGATGACCGTAATACACAGACCTCTGAATATAAAGATGATGAGATCTTAAAATTCAGGATCATATCAGAAATATTACAACCACGATCTTGTATTTTACCTAATGGAAAAAGACTATGTTTGTATAAGCTAAAAGTTTGCTTAAACTCTTTTGGATCGAATAGTAGATGTAGCCTATTTTATTTATCTGCCTTAAGTGTTTGTCTTTTATCTTAAATATAAAAAAAAATGTTCAGAGCAAAATTTAGCACCTAAGCTTTCTGGTGTGAGCTTATGTTCTTTACAAATTCAGTACCTATTGAGCGAATATCTGTCATATGCTAAATAGGCAGAAATTAACAAAGTCATACAGAAACCCCTGTCTTCGCAAAAGCTATCTACTTAGGTACACACTAGATTAGTGCTATGGAGAAAAGCGCCCGGGAAGAGACAGGTGGATAAGGCTCAACCTTTAAAAGGTAGTCACAAAGACTGGGGAAATAGCTCAGTTGGTAAGAATTTGCTGCTCAAGTCTTGAGAACCTGAGTTCAAATGTCCAGCATACACATAAAATTTGAGTATGCCTGCAACCCCAACATTGGGGAGCAGAGGCACGTGGACTCCAGGAACTCATCCAGCCAGCCTATGTGAAACACTATGTACGCTTCAGGTTCAGTAACAGACTGTCTCAAAAGGAGGAAAGAGAGAGCAGAACATCCAATAACTTCCCCTAGCCTCTGTGCAAGTGCACAAATGTGCAAAACCCAGGCACGTGCACACACACACACACACACACACACACACACACACACACACACGCAAATGCACACCTACAAAGACACTCGGTGAAGACCACAAGTATGGTATGTGAATACAGACACAAAGGTGGGGTGGTAGACGGAACATGCCACGGGACAGGGAGGCAAATACCTACACCTCGAGAACAAGTGTAGCACCCTGAGGGAGAAGTTTGCCTGCCAGCCTGGACTTAATTTGTGTTGTGATTGTTGGAAATATTGTCTATTTCTTGCTGCTGAGATTCCTGCCACTTGCTTTGGGAGGTCAGCAACACCTGATGTCACAGACTGCAGACACAATTCAGACACACTGTCACTTCAAAGGAGTCTGTTGTTGGACATGCTTCAAGGACTTCTCACTCAACCTGCTCCTTCTCCCCCCTTTTCATTGCAACTCAAAACACCAGCTTCCCCAAACCAACTTATACTGACAAGAAGAAATGAAGAATACTTTGGAGAAAGGGCCTATTGTGAAAAAAAATGAAACTGTTAGGCAGAGTATCAACCCACCAGGAATACAGACCTTGAACACAAAACCAGCTGGTGTTTGTAAGAGCACTTAGGAAAGACTGGAGTTGGGCACTGTAGGACAAAGTTAATCACAGAACTCAGGAAGTGGAGGCAGTAGCTCAAAGGTTCAAGGCCAATCTGGGGTACTTAGCCAGTTACACAGCTATATTGGGCCACACAGCAACCTCCTGCCTATGAATGAATGAATGAATGAATGAATGAATGAATGAGTGAGTGAATGAGTGAATGAATGAATGAACAAATGACTAAATAAATGCTAAGTGTTCCTCGGTATTGGTGTTTACATCTCATTAGATGCTACTCTGCACTATATATTTGAACACATTTGTTCTCACCATGACTTCTCTGGAGCAATGCCCATATCCTGGGAATGTCTGGATCCCACCACAAGGCTGTATTATCCACACAGGGTAATGTCATAGAAACAACCACAAACAAGCCACAGACATTCCTGTTTGAAGCCTCCACCGGTGGACAAATCCTAAAACAGACACATGGTCTGTCCGGGGCATGTAGCTAATCTCAGCCCCTTGGGTCAGGCGCCTGCTAGTGTAACATTCCACTCTGTGTAAGTTTGCCTTTGCACTTCCAGGTGAGCACACTACACCCTTTCAGACCAGACTCCAGTAATGGAGCTGCCCACAAAATACACAGGAACCACACTGTTCAGAGCCCTGTTCACTTGCCTTCAGCCAATACAGACAAACAAACCGGTGTCCAGACAGTCTATGGAGACAAGCAGGCAGGAAGGGAACGATTTCAGTGTATGAAAGATAAGAAGACACATTTTAAAAATATCTGAGCCGGGGCCTGGAGCATGAGGGAAAGCAGTGTCACAGAAAAGCTGGCACCTGAACAGACAAGGTTTTGAAAGATGAATAGGCCTAGGACAATCAGACATGAGATCAAAGGGCATTAAAGATTGTGCAAAATGTTGGCAGAAACACCACAGACTGAAAACCATGAAGGAGGGCTGCTATATTTCTCAAGCTTTCCAAGAAAAAAAACAAGAAGCCCTTCAGAGGAGGGTGGAGGGAGGGAAGCTCTATGTCCGCCCGTTCGGTTAAACCTCTGGTCTCCGCTTTGTTTGGCTTTCTGTTTTGTTTCTCTCTTGAGGAAATAAAAGTACTGTGTTGGCTTAAAATTTCAGTGGAGAAAAGTATTTTAACTTCAGTGTGGAAGAGTAGGCAAGAGTCTTTTGTTCTTTCTTTACATTTCGCTGGTTATACAAAGGCAAGGAACTTAAAACGCAGGTTATCACAGCCCTGACATACTAATTCCAAACCTTCTCTTCACCAGCCCCACAAATATTTATTTTATGCTCACTGTCTGTTAGTTTCTGGAATGCCAGGCCTGTGAGGCAGTCTTTCTACTCTCCTTGGAACAAGCTCTTGCATGCAGTCCACAGACAAAATCAGAGGGCAATCCACCTCAATCCTCCTGCAGCTGCCAACCCAAACCTGAATCTCAGAGCAGAGTTAACCAGCCAGTTAACCAATGTGTGTAAAACACACTCAATAACAACTAGAACGGCAGCAACTGCTGGAGACCCTGGGTAAGGGGACCCAGTCACCTCTTTTCTTGCTAGGAAGCTTAAAGCTCTGCCATGGTGATCAGGGCTGAGGTGGACAGAGAGTAGTGGGGAGTTACCTGAGAGCTCAGGTAGATTTTGAGGCACTCCTCGCACACCGCCTTCTTGCAGCAGGGCAGGGGCTTGATGGGTTTGTCTTCCAGGCACACCCGGCACATCAGCACCATAAGGGGCGCATAGGGGTCCCCTACCCCCCCCAGGCCAGAGTAGGGTGGAGCTCCTAATAGGCCAGGCACGGAGAAGGGCTCCGGAGCCAGGTAGAACTCCAGCTCAATGCTGCCTCCGTCGGGGGGTAGGGGGTCAGCCGGGAGCGACAGTGGGGAGCTGGGGAAGGAGGGCGGCGGGCTGGTGGGGATCAGCCCCTGCGGTGCCTGAGGTGTGGACTCCGGCGACGGGGACTCGGCGGAGGGGGCCTCCGGCAGGTCGCTCTCCACGCAGTACACGGAGCAGAAGACTTGCGGCTTGGCGGGGGGCGGGTGTCGCTGGGCCAGCACGTCCAGGAGCAGTCCGTCGGGGGGCTGCTGGCCGCGGGCCGCCTCCCGTGGCCCCGCTCCCTCCGCCTCGTGCTCCAGCTGCAGTTTCAGACTCTGGGGGTCCAGGGGCCCAGTGAGTGGCAGTCGCGCGGGCTGCCCTGCCGGAGCCCGGTAGCTCGCAAGCTCCTGGGCGCTCGCGTCCACGCAGTCCAGGTCTCTGCCGCCGCCGCCGCCGCCGCCGGTCGGCCGTGAGGAGGAGGAGGAGGAGGACGCAGCGCGCGGCCCGGCTGCCCCGGCGCGGTCCCCTCGCGGCCTGGGGGATTCGGGCTGGCCAGCCAAGCCTCCACCAGAGGCCCGCGCCCCGCCGCTGCCTCTCACCGTGCTCTGCTCCTCGCCCATCGCCTCCCGCGGCCCGCGCCGCCGCCGCCCATCCAGCCGCCGGGACCCCCAGCCGGCGCCGGGCAGCGCGGGCAAGCGGCTCGGCTCCACTCGCGGCGGCGCTTTTGCTTCCGGGTCCCTCCTCCGGGGCCGGGACGCCCCAAGCGCCCTCCGGGGAGCCCGTGCTCCCGGGCCGCAGCGTGCGGGCAGCGGATTCCTCTTCCTCCACCTCGTCGTCTTTGCTGTCGTCCTCCTCCTCCGGAGCGGCTGGGCACCACCTCGGGGACGCCGAGGGCCTCAGGCTGCGGGGGCCGGGCCCGCAAGCAGGTCGGGGCGGCGCCGCGGTCCCGGGAGCCCCGGGTGGGGCGGAAGAGTTCCCGGGAGGCGGGAGGAGACCGTCAGCTCCGCGCCATCCCTGTACCGGCGGCGGGGCGCGCAGCCGGCGATCCGGAGGGTCGCGGGGCCTGTGGCGTCACCGAGAGGTGGCGGAGCCCACAAGCAGCGGCTGGTGCCCCCGGGGGAGAGGCAGGAGACCTCCCTCTCCTCGTGCAGCACCTAAGGCCCTGCTCCCTCCCCCTCACCCCACCCCTTTGGCACACACCTCCCCACACGTTCACACACACACACACGTACACACACACACACGCGCGCGCGCGCACGCGGGCGAACACACAGTCGCACGTATCCAGGAGTGAGGGTGATCTAAGCTGAGCTGCTCTCTCACCCCTAAGAGTTCATCCTAGGCTCCAGCCAAACCCTTAAGCGCCTGCAGGCGCCCCTTAGTGCTCTGCTTTAAGTAGAACTTCTGTTAGAAACTGCTGGAACCTGGGGTCTGGACGGAGAACACACTGGGATGTCACGCTCTAGAAGTAGGGGCGATGGTGTGCATTCTGCCTAGTTCCCTGTTTTCTGCCTGGTAGAACAGGAAGGAGCTTTGAAAACCACAAATAACCCAAAAAGCACGTCGCCTACTCCTCCAACTAGAATATTTACAAGCACTAAGGAGTAACTAATCAGACATTTACCGTTTTTTTCCTCTGCTCAGTGTTCTCTCCGGAATTATTTCTGTGGGCTTTTTGGTTTTTTGGTTTGTTTTTTGTTTTGTTTTTTAACCCCTTTAGCCTGGCCTAATTAATCAACTGGATCATCATTAGGAATCAGGAAGATTTTCATTAACATAACCATATTCATACCCAAAACTGTTTCCAAGACAATTATATCTCAGCCAGAACTTAATTATGTATTGATCTATCTTTATTTTACAAGAAGTATTAGTCACCCAAACATTGATGTGTTTTAGTTTTCTAAAGCCAATGAAAACATTTTTGGGAAACCAACCATTTTTATTTTTTAAAAATGGGGAGGGAATTCAATTTACACATTCATGTCAAAGAAAAAAAAAGCTGTTAAGTGTGTAGACTTTTTTTTAACTTGAAGTTGTTATTGATTTGTTCTAAAATATTTTCCAAGGCAAATGCAAATGTTTCAAGGGATCTAAGAATTCAGTGTTGACCAAGCAGCAGAGCCAAAGGCCATGGGGTTTCTACCAGGTGCAGTTGAAGCTCATGAGCATGGTGAATTGGCTCGAGGTGCCATATCACTCATTAGTCTGACCCAAGAATGAAGAATAACTATTTTGATGATTAAATAGTGCTCAGGCAGCCTGGAGAGATGGCTCACTCAGTCAGTCCTCAGTACCCACCATAAAAGCACAACCCACTGCAACACTGCAAAGCCCAGAAAGTAAGTGGATGCTGCTGCGACTCCAGAGGACTGGCCATCTTCCTGTTCAAGGATTGCCCTTTCTTTCCTTACCAGGACTTCCTCCTGCTACATGCTGCTGGCATTTCTGATCATAGGAACAGGCACCCGTAGCATTAGGTCTGTGACCCACAGGTCCCCAACAGCACAAAAGAGGAATCCTAATGCAATCCTGTAATGGTGGTTCTTTGCTCAGTTTATCCCGGATTCTTGGAGCACCACTGATAATTGTGCTAATGGAATTTATTCCTTCCTTCCTTTCTTCCTTCCTTCCTTCCTTCTTTCCTTCCTTCCTTCCTTTTTCCTCTCTCTCTTTTTTCCTTTCTTTCTTTAAAAAAAAAAGATTGAAAATATAGTTACTAGCCGGGTGATGGTGGCACACACCTTTAATCCCAGCACTTGGGAGACAGAGGTAAGGTGAATCTCTGGGTTCAAAGCCACTTTTGGTCTATAGAGTGAGTTCTAAGACAACCAGGGCTACATAGAGACAAACTGTCTTTAAAAACAAATGAAAACAACAGCAAAAAGAAAAAAAACAGGAAAATATAGTTACTAGATATAGATATAGATAGAGATATAGAGCAAAAATTTCACAGACATACTATAGAGGTTGATATTGTCCCTGCTCATACCATCAGCTGACAAACTGTATATGGCTATTACTACAACAAAAGTGTTTTTAATATCCTGCCTATACCACTTTCAACTCTCAGCATGTCCTAACCTGAACTGATAACTCCTATAATCCTCCACCTTTAATATCTGAACTCAAATTCAGAATTCAATGTCAGATCCTGAACCTTAGAACTGCTGCTTTCAATGACTTTGTATTACTAATCATTTCTATTACCACCTTTTTTATCCCGCCTTTTGAATATGGCTTGCTTGGGGCTTCCTTGAGAATTTTTAGCCAGTTATTATACTATTTAAAAACCTAAAATTAGCTAATTAGAAAAAAATGTGATAACTTAGACACTAAATGACTTTAGTTGTACATATAATAACTACAGTGAAATTCTTCTGTCATGGAGAAAATGCATAATATTAAATATTATGAAACAATTATATGCAAAGTACTAGATTTCAGAAGCAGGCAGATCTCTGTGAGTTCAAGGACAGGCTGGTTTACAGAACAAATTTCAGGAAAGCTAGCACTCTTATACAGAGAAACCTTGTCTTGAAAAACAACAACAACAACAAAAACAAAAACAAAACAAAACAAAAATACCCTGCTATGGGGACTGAGGCGATGGCTCAGCAGTTAAGAGCACTGATTGTTCTTCCAGAGCCCCCCGGGTTCAGTTCCCAGCACCTAAATGGCAGTTCAAAACTGTCTGTAGCTCCAGTTCCAGAGGCTCAAACATCCTCACACAGATATACATGCAGGCAAACACAAATGCACATGAAATAAAAATAAATTTTAAACAATTTTTAAATACTAGATTTGTGTGTTTACAGGACAGTCCTGCAACTATCTAAAGGGGCGCAAATAAACCAATTGTTAACTAAACTGTGAAGTGGCTAGAGAAGCCTTTCTAGACTTCTGCTCAGCCACACGTGGACTCTGGGTCTCAGCTAGCTTACTGGTCTTCATCTTTGGAGAAAGAGAACTTAGAATCACAAAGAAAAGGGACACTGAGTGATTAAGAGAAATACAAACAGCTTTGTCTTCTTTTCCCAACTCAACCCCTTAAGAAAACTCCAAAGAGGAAAGTTTTATGAAAAAGTTAACAAGAACGCCAAACATTGTCTTCTCTTCAAAACAAAATATTTGTATGCCCAAATATTTGGAAAACAGAAAAAGCCAAAAAGAGGAAGAAAGAGGAAAAGAAAGAAGGAAGGGAGAAAGACAGAGAGGGTAGAGAAAGGATGTGATGTAAGAAGCTGGTCACCAGTTATCATAACTCCAAACAACCACTAAAATAACTTTACACGTTGGGATGACTTGTCCTTTTATTTGTATCTGTGTTTGTAAAATATATTGGGGAGGGGGATCACTAGAGAGATGGCTCAGTACCTAAGAGCACTGGCTGCTGTTGAAGAATACCTAGATTCAGTTGTCAGCACCCACATAGTAGCTCACAGCTGGCCGGTACAACTTCACTTTCAGAGTATCTATGCTTTCGCTGGCCTTGGTGGATACCACATACACACTTGGTGCACATTGTACAGGCAAAACACCCATGCATAGAACAATAAATTCATATGTGTGTGTGTGTGAGAAATTGTAGGGCTTTTTGGTTTAATGTATTTTATTTTGTTTGTTTTTGTTTTTTGCTTCTGTGCCTTTATTACTTAAGGATCTATCTTGAGCACATTTTGTATGGCTGCATCTAAGTCATATGATTTGCGACCATTTAATATCTTTCTGTGTATACTCTATGTCATGTGTATGATACTGCATCTAATAGATAATCTATAATCTCAATAAATATATCATGTTTATAATTAGTATTTTATTAATATTTAATGGAGCTTTTATATAATTCCTAACATAGTATATCATAAATTCCTAGGAATTAAATTATTACTGAAAATACTAAATGTATTTTGAAGGCTTTTGGCACACATTATCAAAAAATATTTAGAATCAATTTATTGTCTCATCAACCTGGTAGGTGTGTCCTGTGGCCACACATCTGAATGGATTTTGTGGAATGGGATTTAGGGCCTGAAAAAATTAAGGGTACCAGAAATGCGGGAAGGGTTTGAAAAAATTGAGACTGACACATGGTGTGCTTTCAGTTCTCTATCATTAATGAATTCTCGTTGTTACAAGCCAACAGGTAGATAAAGCAAAACCTCTTCCCCAGGTCTGTCAGCAACTTGGCCCAATCAGCAGCTTCATCTTCAGTCTCTGGAGGCAGGACTTCCCGTGTAAAGGAACTTGTAGAGAGGCGTGGCTATATGTGGCAAGGCGGGTCTGACAGAATCAGCTCTCAGCTGTAGAAGGGTCACAGGTAGGTACAAGATAATCTCCTTTAGTCAGTCTTGGATAGTTTGCTATTTACCATCACAAATTTAATATAGGGGTATGTTTTTTTAATTAGAAAAAGAGAGAAATCTCTTAACTGTTAAGCCCCACTAATCATTAAATCTACATGTTCTCCATTCCATTCCAGAGGATAGGGTTCTGACAGTGTCTTAGTCACTGTCCTATTGCTACAGAGAGACACCATTAGCAAAGCAACTGGACTGCTTGGCCAAATTCTTTGTCCATCCAGAGAATGACTTATCTCAAGGATTCTCTCAGGAACTTTCTGGATTTCAATACTGCAAAGAGCAGCTCATTGGCTTTATAGGTTTTCATTTTGCCTTTTTAATCCTGAGCAGAAGGTGCCTGTGGAAAGATAGGGCACTCATCTTTCACTAGAGACTGTGAAGGAATGAAAAAAAAGTTCATTTTCCTGGACGGCCTAGATAAGAAACTTCTTCATTCCGGATCGATTGGCTACTTGAAATTAGTTATGATCCATTGCTTGCCAAAATCTAGCAAGAGGAATAAATGGTTCTGAAGGTTTTTAAGCCAACCACTTATATCTAGCTATATTTATTTTAAAATTATGGCAAATAATTTTATCTGTTTATCTCTTAGCACACTGCTACCAAGTTGGAATGGGAAAAACCCAGCTGCGTTTGGGGGATGTTAAATGCCACAAGCTGTTTCTCAAACACTGTGGCATCAATATAGCTCAAAATATTTTTCTCAAATACTTTTATTTAAATTTCTCAATATGCAAGTATCAAAAACAGCATTTTATTCACACGTTCATGACTCATTTACATTTTAGGGTATTTATATGACTGTGATGAGGCTCTGATGAACTTTGGGAGAATCATTTATGTTCCATAATCCTGGGGGAAAGTATCAAAGTAAGTACACTTTGTCTGTAAGCCAGTCCAGTTTTCTGCTGACTGTCAAGTTGCTTGCACTCTGTAGGTCTCAGTTTTAGCCAGTCCTGTTTTCTGCTGACTGTCAAGTTGCTTGCACTCTGTAGATCTCAGTTTTCACTTTTGCAAAAAAAAAAAAGGTGAATCTTACAAATGGTTCTAGAGTTCATCTCATTACTAATATTATCATTTCCTATTCGAGCACCATGCTTCTGTGCACAACATCTTGGTATGCATACATAGATAGAGCATATACTTAGTGTGATAACTCAGTCAGACTCCTGAGGACTCTCCCAATTCATTAGAGAAGACACACAGATAATGGAGACATCAGACAAATCTTGTGGGTGTGATCATTGAACTATATACTCAATCCTGTGAGAGCTTCTGTCATGGCAAATTTTATGTAATTGAAGGAGGTGGAAACGGCAGTTACCTATTGAGAAATGAGACTATATGAGTGAACCATCAGTGACAGATAATAAGATATCCTGAGTGGCAGCTAGCTGCAGCCCTAGGCACTGATCGATTTTGTACAGCACACAGATGATCTGGAGACTTTAGGGAATATAGTTCTATTGGTTGTTGTGGATCCCATTTCTTTTCTGTTTTTCTAGATACTGGCCCATCACAGGTCAGAAATATCCCTTACCTTCTGTCTTCCAATTCTTCTAAGGGAAATGACTGACAGGGGAGGAGAGGGCTAGGGGGTGGGGGTGGGGAGGGGAGGTGTGGTGTTACTTTTCTAGCTCCTAACCTGACAAATTCCTCTATGCTGTCTATGCCTCTGACCAGGACCAAGCTACCACCTCTGCATTCTAAGACATCTTCCTAGAGCTCTCATTATAGGAGTGAACATCAAGTGCTACAATAAATGAAATGCAACAAAGTTGTGGTTCTGAGAAGACAAGTCTGAAACTATTACTTTGGATGAAAGCCAAGTATAGGAGGGTATTTTTCCTTTCTTCTCCTGGCCTTTTGTGATGCTAATGTTTCTTGACAGCCTTCCCTGAGGCGGTTTGAATGAGAATGGCCCCCACTGGCTTACATATTTGAATGCTTGGTGATGGGGAGGGATTAAGAGGTGTACCCTTGTTGAATTAGCTATAATCTTGTTGAAGTGTGTCACTCGGGGTAGGGCCCAAGTCAGGGGGCCCAAAGTCATGGGGCTGAAGGAGATGGCTCAGCAGTTAAGAGCACTAGCTGCTCTTCCAGTGGACCCTGGTTCAATTCCCAGAATCTATACAGCAGCTCATAATTGTCTATAACTCCTGTTCGAGGGGATCTTACACCCTCACATAGATATACATGCAAGTGGAACATCTGTGTATATAAAATAAGAATACATAAATTATTATTATTATTATTATTATTATTATTATTATTATTATTATTATTATTATAAAAAGGAACCTAAGCCAGACCCAGTGTCTTCTTCCTGCTGCCTACAAATCCTGACGTACTCTAGTTACTTCTCCAGCGCCATGTCTGCCTGCAAGCTGCCATGCTTCCCACCATGATGATAATGGACTAAACCTCTGAAACTGTAAGCAAGCTCCAATTAAATGCTGTCCTTCATAAGAGTTGCACAATCATGGTGTGTCTTTAGAGCAATAGAATATTGACTAAGCAGTTGCCTTGTTTATTTTTGATTCCATCTCTGCCTCTGGCATCATATGGCCATCTGTCTGTCAGTGTCTCTTTTTCTCTCCTCATAAGGATTCTAGTCGGTTTGGATTAAAATCTTTTCTTACTGCAGTGTAGCTTTATCTGAACCAATTCCATGTGTATCCACTCTTCTTCCAAGTAAGAGAACATTCTGAAGTGTTTGGGATCTGTGCTTTACAGATCTTCTGGGGTAGCATAGCTTAATTCACATCAAGAGAAATGCCAGGATACTGAATTATCTCTTGCTCAAAACCTACATCTGTTTAGTCTTTGTGATTGATACCATCAATAAGTTCTCTGAGACTCATCTGTATTCTTTAGAGTTTCTCCCTATATTGGGTTTGATTACCCTGGAAGTGATCTGACTAGTTGTTTTGTTGTGGGGTGGTTTTAACTAGGGAATCACACCCCAGTCTGGGTTTAAGAAAACTAGTTATTTTGGCAACTTAAAATGTATATTAGGAAATAAAGTCCCAGAGGGGCATGAAGAAAAGGCCTCTTGCTTCTATGTTGTTAAGTCATGATGGAGTGTGAAGTGGGAAAGGATGCAATGGTCAAAGGTTTTCTGTCTCAGATACAATCCAAGGTCTTCCTCTGGCCTTTTGCCTGGCTCAAATTTCCCACCACCCCTTTGTTCATCCTTCCTTAATTGACCCACATACCTTCATTAGCTTCTTCTTCTCCTTTACATATCTCATCATACTCTAGCCTCAGTTCTTTAATCTGCACTGATACTAGCTCCTCACCTTGTGATGGTTAACATTCACTGTCAGCAGGACAGAGTTTAGACTTTCATAAGAGACGATTTTAAGAAAGTGGCACTATCCCATACTCGGGGCCTCAGAGCAGAATAAAAAAGAGAATCAATATCTCTTTCTCTCTCTCTCTCTCTCTCTCTCTCTCTC
>NW_022196902.1:24443005-24449316 GCF_008632895.1 Mastomys coucha
TCTCTCTCTCTCTCTCTCTCTCTCTCTCTCTCTCTCTCTCTCCCTCTCTCCCACCTCTCCTTCATATTGTAAAGGTGAGCTATAGCCTCAAACTGTGACCCAAAGGAAGCCCTTCCTGCCTTTCATTGTTTCTATCAGGTATTTCTCACAACAGTGAGCCACGTAACTAATAGGCCACAGAACAACATTCTTCTTCTCAGTTCAAAAGCCCTTTGTCAGAGAAGCCTTCCTAAACCAGCCTGGATCACACAGCACCACCACTCCATACCAGTCCTCTCTCTCTCTCTCTCTCTCTCTCTCTCTCTCTCTCTCTCTCTCTCTCTCTCTCTCTCTCTGTATTTTATTCCCCAAGGATCTATACACCCAAGTCACTATGTAATTATTCTCCTGTTAGTTATCTACTTTATAATGTGCACTTTATAAGTCGATTAGAAAAATACTCTTTTGTCTGCAGTTGATGGGAATTCACGCTCAGTAAATATTCATTAATTTATTGATTAACATTCAAAGTTGAATCTACAGCAAATGGTAATAGTATTATATAGTCATGAGTGATAGAAGAAGGAGGAGGAGGAGGAGGAGAAGAAGAATGAGAATTAATTATGAGCTTAAGACTTGTTCCACCCCAACTTAGGAAATCTTGATATCATACAAGTAATTTTTTTGATACCTTTCTTACAAGGCTGTCAAGAGATTTGCTAAAAAAGCTTAGTTTTCAATTTTACATTTTGAAAGATAGTTTCCAATATTATTTTTAAACCCCCAATGTTAGTCATAGGCATTAACAGTTCTTATGAGAGCACATGTAGATTGTGTGACGCAGAAACACATTTCTAAGATTGTGCTTCTGATTTGTAAATTGTTATTTTATGCTGGCAGATTCCACTAATACCATTCTGAGTGACTTGGGCTATAGTTAGTGAGTGCCCAGCCTTCTTCCCCCTCCTAATATGTACTTCTAATTTCTTTTTTTTTTTTTTTTTATTTTATTTAAGATTTATTTATTACTATGTAAGTACACTGTAGCTGTCTTTAGACACACCAGAAAGGGCATCAGATCTCATTATGGATGGTTGTGAGCCACCATGTGGTTGCTGGGATTTGAACTCAGGACCTTAGGAAGAGCAGTCAGTGGCTCTTACCCACTGAGCCATCTCACCAGCCCTACTTCTAATTTCTATTTGTGTTTATCTGATTCTTCCTGAACTTTCTCAGTTGACTCAGTGCTCAGTGGTTATGCTACAGTCCTAGCCAATGCATGTAATATAATTAAATAGCATGTTCTCTGATGGATTTTTTATTTCATTATCTGCTTCCAATTCTAGACATGATTAAGTGACATTGTAGAACCACAGAACCACAGTGCTTTCTAAACCTAAGAGCCTGGCTAGCATGGTGCCACTGTTGCTTCAAACAGTGACTGTGTATGTGTTGTGGGTGGGCAGCTTGCACCAGCACACAGAGATCCGATCGACTCCCAGTGTCTCTGATCCTTGGAAGGAGTCATAAGTACACAAAACTCTTAGTCTCTTGCTCTTATGCCATTCTGTGCTGTTTTTAAAATGCTTCCTTTAAATTCAAAGGGTCAATAAATTAAATTAGGATCACCTTTGTTTTCAGTGATGTGAGTGAATTTGAGTTAAACAGAACTTGATTCTTCAGGATGGTGACTTGTGTGTTCCTCCTAAAAATATTATGATCAATAAAAAAAATTTAACTTCAATTTTTTAAGGATTTTATTTTTATGTTAAATTGTGAGTGTGTATATTTGTGTGTGTATGTCTGTGATAAAATTCCCTGGAGTTGCAATTACAAACATTTCTGAGCAATCTGATAAAGAAAGCAACATTGTGTCCTTTGTTCAAGTCATATATAACTTGTAACTACTGAATTGTTCCAGCTCTTGATTCCTTTTGTTGTTGTTGTTTTGTTTTTCATGTCCATTCAAAAGCACCAGTGAAGACTCACAGGGTATAGCCATTCACTGTTAAATTATTAGTCAACCATAATGAGCTGGAAACTATGAGTGTAAGTTAGGAACTAAGAGAAAATTTCATGACAATTTGTATGTCCTAATCTACTTATGGGAAGTCAAGAAGTACTTTGTTGGCTGAGATGATTAAGATGGGTAATTTCAACATTTTCTTCTGATCCCAGACTAATCATACTTGTTTACTAAGCCTAGCTGTAGAAACATTAGGAAATGAAGCTTCGTGGTGGTGGTACACACCATTGGTCCCAGAACTCAGGAGGCAGAGGCAGGTAGATCACTGAGTTCGAGGCAGACTTCTCTACACAGAGAATTCTAGGACAGCCAGTGCTATACACAGAAACCTTCTCTCAAAAAACAAACAAAACAATGTTGATTACAGAAATAGTAAAGAACAGCATCTATTTTCATACAGCCTGTCACACTAAGAATGATTTCATACAGCCTGTCACACTAAGAATGCTTTCGTACATTCTAAGGAACTGTTTAAAAAGGGAGTGACACCAAAAAATAAAAATCCCCAAATGGTATCCAAATCTGAAATATATATATTATCATTCATTTTATAGATAAGATTGTCCTGAGCCAAACTTGGCTATGCTCTTTGGTATGAAGATAATGAGTTGGGGGGGGGGGGGGAACTGACTCCCTCAAGTTGTCCTCTGACCTCTCTGGATACACACACACACACACACACACACACACACACAACTAATGTAAACAGAAAATGTAATAGAAAACTTTGTAAAAGCTACAGATGGGTGAAGAAGTAGAAGCTATTGGTTTTAAATTTATTTTAAAATAATAAGATTACAATAAAAGGTCCCCTCACCCCCAAAAATAAGAATTCTAGTTTCTTTTGATATCCCTTAATTCTGACATTCTGAGCAACTAATAATAAGAATACAGGTAGGAAGATGGAAGTATTTGTTAGATATGTACTTTGGTTACTGGATTTTTAAATGATTATTTAATTAATGTGTTGTATGTTGTGTATGAAATGTATACCATAGCATGTAAGTAGAAGTCAGAGGACAACTGGAATTCTCCCCTTCTACTATGAGTCCCCCAGATAGAACTCAAACCTCTAAACTTAGCAATAAGTGCTTTTCCCCACAGAGTCATCTTGCCTATAATGCCAAGTGGCATTCTGTGATGTGCTTTCTAAACAGATAATTGAAAAATTTGTAATTCCCAATATATATTTTCATTGTCTAATATATATATATGCATATATATATATGTGCATATTATATAGAACTTTGATTTTCAGTAGCTTATGAAATTATATAGTCTATCTACTTCATTCAATAGAAAAATTGAATTTGTAACAGGTAGTAGTGTGGTACAGAATCAAATTTTAAGGACATATTCCAAGGAACTCACACTAGACAAGGAGCATCAGTAACTCATCTCATTCTTAAGCCTAGCTAACATTCCAGAGGTTTGAAGGAAGTGAAAATGAAAAAAAGCTAAGCTGTAAGAGTTATGTATTAATTCTGCCCAATTCTCTGGCTGACCTTAAAACACAGGTGTGCTAACAGATTGCAAGCAGCCAAGCTCCTGACACAATGAAAATGAGCTGCACCCTGCCACAGAGAAACAGCTTTTGAAGTTTGAACATGTCAAAAATATATCGGTTGACAAAGAAAAAGTCTTTTTTTTTTTGATAAATACAAATAATGGAGAGTTTTTAATAACACATTGTTTCATTTCCCAGGATCTACTCCAAAATGACTTAATAAAATCAAAAAGGAAGAGGTAACCCAATTTCAGAAGACAATAGTGCATAGACAGCATGTACAAGATAAACCATGCCTTTAGGGAGACATTACACTTGGGGCAACTGTATAACCTCTTAGTGCATAGACAGCATGTACAAGATAAACCATGCCTTTAGGGAGACATTACACTTGGGGCAACAGTATAGCCTCCATTGATGGGCTTTTGGGTTTTCAGATGATATGTAGAGACTATAAAACAAAACCAAGGGAGAATTCTAATGGGAAAATATACAATGAAGAAATTTTAAAGTCACTATGTGTGCATAACAGCAAAAGAGAGATGACAGAGGGAGTGGATAAAACCTGAAGACAGGTAAACACTGACTAATCTAGAAAACAGCAAAATGTTAAATGCACAGTCCTCAAATTCTGTGAAAGAATAACAAACTATCTGATTTGAAAGTTGCCTAGTTAGCTTTATCTGTCAATTGGACACAGCCTAAAGTTGCTAATGGGAACCTAAATTGAGTGGATGCCTTTTGCTAGCACTGGCCTGTGCCATTACCTCTAGGCCATTTTCTTGAGAACTGATTATTGGGGGAGGGCCCATCCTACTGTGAGCAGTACCACCTGTGGTCTTGGACTATGTAAGAAACCCCACTGAGCATGCATAGCCAAGAGCAAGCCGATAAATAGTATTCCTCCCTGGTCTCTACTTCAAATGACCTGGAACACATAAGTGGAAACAAACCCCTTTCCTCCTCAAGTTGTTTTTGTTTAGAATTTTTTCTTTTGTTTTTGTTTTGTCATTTTTTTTATACATTGGGGATTGTTTTGTTTTGTTTTGTTTTTTGTTTTTTCTGGAATTTGCTCTGTCAATCAGGCTTTCTTGAACTCAGAGATCCACCTACCTGTCCTTTGCCTCCTGAGTGCTGGGATTAAAGGTATGTGCCATCACCACCTGGCATTTTTCATGTTTTAGAACAGCACCAGAAGCCAACTGAGCCTATAAAAACAAGCAACTGGAGTCTCAGAATGGGAATTGATTGGCTGTGAGGTTAAAGAAGTACTTTAAAGAAATAATATTTAAAACTTCCCTAGTTTAGTGTTTCAGCTAAGCCCCATGTAGGGGCTCTGCTGGTCATGATCTGTTATATTCGGCATGGGTACCCTACTTGTGAATAATCAGGAAGGAGGCCGCTGCAGTAGCACGAGGTTAATTTTTTAATTGAAACTAGTATACTAGGGTCACTCCGTATTCAGGACCAGAGCGACCCCGAGGAAACAGAGCTCTAAGTTTTTATATCATTTCAGAACAGAGTTTTACAGCTTAGAATGTGGGCTAATTACAACATGGGCTGGTTACAATTTATCTTCTTTATTGTTCTTTAGTTCCTATTGACCTTTCTCCTCCAGGTGAGGATAAGATACCTGTGACAGGCAGAAGGGGTGGTGGAAATCCTCCCTCCAGGGGATGTCTCCTGGAAACATGCATTCCTTGGGGATGGGTGTTTGCTCTGTAAACTTCCTCTAAAAGCCCTTTGTCTTAAGGATAAGTGGACTTTCTGGTATTTTTATGGGGTACCTCCATTTTGCTCAATTTCTACAGATCAAGTTGCTGAAACATACAATATGATGCTTTTGTGAAGCAGAGGAAAAATAACACTGTGCAGAAAAATCTCTGTTTCAATTGTTTACTGACACATTGAACTCTGAGGACAAAAAGATACTGCAACAGCATCCTCAAACTATTGAAACAGTAAAAATAAAACAACCAACTCAGAATTGTTTGACAAATGAAAATATCCTTGTAGAGTAGAGGTGAGATAACATTTCATGTAGATGTGAGAGACATTATCTGTGGTGGCCCTGCTGTGTTCTTGAAAGAACTCAAATCCGAAACCAGAGACTTAGCTCGCTGGGGGTTTGGAGCCTATGTAAATGATTCAAGGACCAGATACCAGGTCCCTAGGAAGCCGTGAACCTTTGATCTCTCTATCCCGTCCTGGAATCCTTTGTGTTAGAGTTTTAGCTTTGATCCTGCCGAATGTCTGTTCTCACCTGAATGTAAAATGCATGCCTGTGCTTATCTAAGTATATATATATTCCGTGTTCACTAAGTAAAGTTGCGCCTTGATGAGACCATTTCTCCTGGCGTCTGTCTCTTTTCTCTATCACCCATTACAGGTTCCCAAATCCTCGGTTCGTGGAACCCCACGCAAGTAGGAGCTGCGGGACGGCATCCTACAATTATCATCAATAAATCTAGCCATACTGTAAGCAATGCAAAGACAGGAACTCAGGATAAACCAAAATAGTATCAGTCTTATCCTAGTGAGGAAATGATGAGATTAAAACTATTAATTTGGGAATGGAGAGATGACTCAGTCAGAAAAGGGATTGCAGTGCAAACGTAAGGGCTTGGATTCCTAGCACCCTCATAAGAAGCTGCATATGGTGGCACACTCCTATATATCCTAGCACTGGAAGGGCTAGAGAGAGCTCAGTGGTTAAGAGTGCTGGTTGCTATTCCAAAGGATCTGAGTTCAATTCCCAGCACCCACATGGAAGCTCACAACTGTCTGTAACTCCAATAT
>NW_022196902.1:24449766-24472135 GCF_008632895.1 Mastomys coucha
ATAAAATATTTTCCCTTTTTAATTTCACTAAACTATATATTAGTATTTAAAAAGATATCTGTCACATTATATTCTAGGTAACATTTTTTTGTTGTTCTGAATTTATTCCTCTTTTCTCTTTATACTTTCAGGATGTCCTGACCATAAGGCAGTAGTACCCACCTCTACTATCCCTATTCAACCCTGTATCAGAGGTCCTGACCAGTAAAGAAAGAAAAAGATCTAAGAGAGAGGAAGAAAGTGGTCTACTTTTTATTCACAGATGATGTAATCATTTAGTAAAAAAATCCCTATAAAATATACAGAAATATTTTAGAAATTATGTTGGAGTAACCTTTTGTTACATTGTGCATTGTATGAAGCTAAATACTGGCAGGATATTGGTAATTTCTATGACCTATCACTGGCCTTATATTTTAAATACTTGACCTTCACACTTGCTCAGATGCTTGAAGGTCAGACAGCCCTCTATGCCTAGAGGCAACTAGAATTTTAATAAAGAGCTGGCAGACAATGGCTGGGCAGGAAGTATGGGCCAAAACAAGAGAGAGAGAGAGAGAGAGAGAGAGAGAAAGAGAGAGAGAGAGAGAGAGAGAGACAGAGACAGAGAGAGACAGAGAGAGACAGAGAGAGACAGAGACAGAGACAGAGACAGAGACAGAGACAGAGAGTGCAAGCAGTGGACACCGAGGGAACAGAGGGAGCACAGCAGAGGAGAGAAGAATAGAACTATCCATACAGTGGGTCTTGGACAAAGTAGCTAAGTAGATAAGCTAGCTGGGAGATTACTCAAGCAAAAGTCATAAGCTTTAAACTATATAAATGACTTGTGTTGTTATTTATGCAGCTTGGTGGGCCTCAAAAATTATAGCTACAAAATAGTGAGTGTATTTAATGAATTTTTTATATATTAGCAACAATTGGAGAATAAAATTAAAACCATTTTAATAGATCTCAAACATAAACACATCACAGTTCATTTAACAAAAGATACTAACACCTTCCACATGTGACATTAAAAAATGTTGTAGAGAAATTAAAGTACATGCAGAGACATACCAAGCTCATAAATAAAGCTCAATGTGAAGGTTCCAGGTTTCTCCTGTAGATCTATGGATTCAACAAAATTCCAATCATGACCCAGTAGCCCTCTCACAGAAGGTCTGAGCTCTGTTCCTAACACACTTGTTTAGCATAGCACAACAGCATGTAACTACAGTTCCAGGGGATGAGACACCTTCTTCTGGACTTTGAGGGGGGTTCACACATAAACACACACACACACACACTTGCATGTGCACACACAATTAGCTTAAGAAGCCTAAAACTACAACAATAAACATGGAGTTGATTTCATATTTTTTACCTCATAATTTTAGTCATACTTAGTTATCCATGTAAAATAAAACAAAATTAATTAAAAAGCATAAATCTATGGTTATAAGATGTTTAGTCCTAGTAGCTCCAACCAGAGTAGAACAGAGTATATTTGAAAATGTATAGTATATTTATACAATGAGACATTATCCAGTAATGAAAATATAAGCTACTGATATACACATTAACATAGATGAGCTATTAAAACATTGTGCTTGGTGTCTTTACAGGAAACTCTTTACAGGAAACACCATCATGTGAAGTTATATAAGAGTGCATAAACAAAGTCAGAACAATGGTTGCAACAGGGATAAGGAAGAGGCAGAAATGAGAAACTTCCAAGGGGCTATCAATGTCTTGGTATATGCTGAATTTTTCTAAATCTCAGACACTATAAAGTTTTGTACAAAATATGCATAGTGGAGTTTTTCAGAGGACTAGAAATATGCTTAAAATTTATTTTGAACTCTGTCAGAGACAGTTGTCAGTGGGTATATGAGTAAATAGGTGTAGCCATGGTCACATGCTAATGGAGGAATCCAGGTGATGGGTAGATGGGTATTTGCTGTACTTGTTTCACATTTTCCATTTGAAAATTTTAATTTGGGGGTGGGCAGGGAAATTTCAAATTAGGAAATAATCAAATCTGATGACTGGATTTGAAATTCTTGTAGCATTTATTCAAAGGTATTTTTAGAAAACCTTATTGTATCCATCCCATGCTTCTACACAAGACTGAGGGAAAATGCCAATTTTATGTTTATTCTATAGAATCTTAAAGGTAGTTCTATTAAGGGTTTTAAATCATCAGTAATTTACAGATAAAAAAACAAGGTTGAAGTATAAACTAGGCTTAATTGTTCTGTATAGAAATTCTAACTTCATCTAGTATGAAATCTTGAAAAGGCTCTGGGAAAAATACAGCCAGCCATGTTCTCAAATGAAGAAAAACTACAGGATCCCTGACAGATATTGTTCTATAACAGACATCTTGCTCTGTCAAATGTGGAATACATTATGCTTTTGAAAATACAAATGATAATTATTACAACTCTCTTTCTCTCTCTCTCTAATTTGTTTTTACCTCATGTGCATGAGTGTTTTATCTATATCTATATCTACATCTACATCTACATCTACATCTACATCTACATCTACATCTATATCTATATCTATATCTATATCTATATCTGTAAGTAAAATGTGTGTGTGACTGGTGCCTATGGAGGCCAGAGGAGATCATATGATGCTCTGGAACTGGAGTTACCGATGGTTCTGAGTATCCTGAGGGTGCTGGGACTTTGTGATTTCATTGAAACCTAACATATTTTGATATATTGGAGAAGAAAGTTTAACTCTAGAAAAACTGGTAATGATAATAGAAAAATCAAACTATTATGTTCCCTGATGAAATAAATAGTAAACTAAACAATCTTTCTTTTAAAATGTTTCCAAATTTCCTGGTCAACTATTTTTCTAATTTACATACAAAGTTGTGATATATTTTTGTTATGTTGTCAATTTATTAAAATACAGGGCACATTTTGTAGAATCCTTTAAGTAAGAGAATAAATGACAAAAATTTCTCAGCTTAGTTTATTTCTTAATCTTATTTATTGTTAAGAACCCAAATTTCACTATTGAAACAGAAAGAATAGTTGAAATAATAACTCTGAATTCTATAAGGATTGATAATGTGATGGTGAAGAACTCTTAGCTCTATTCTAGAACACCAGATGGAACTTCTTTTCTCTTTACTGATTTTGCCCTCTTACAGAGACTTGCAAGTTTTGGTTACAGTACTGAATATTTTAGCACATGTTTATTCACTATTTTTAGTTTTTTTTTAATTTCTTTGGTCATTTTCCTACTTATTATCTTATTGTATTAAAAACACTAAACTGTTGTTTGCTAACAGATACATCAATTTGCTTCACCACACATTCAGATGGGCCTGTATGTCTCCTGATTTTTTCCCACAGAGTCTGAAACATCTTTCCATATACTGTGTTTGACTTACTATACTTTGTGTGCGTGTGCATGAACATGTATTTCCCAGCATGTAGGAGTTTAGTTTTTAAGAACTCAAGTGTAAAGTTCATCAATTTCAACAGATATCTACAAAGAACAAAAGAGAGATGAAGACAATAGCTATCCATGGACTTACTCAGGCAACTTACCGAGCTTTGCACAGATCATGCTACTGCAAAGATGGCAGCATAAGATGAGAGCAGCAGTATGAAGGTCGAACTGTAGAATCAAAATAGAATTATTTGCCAAAGATCTTAAAGAAATCTAAAAAAACTAATCTAATTTATTGAGTTTAGAAATCTCATACAAATCCACATAAGAGGAAGAAACTCTTTCTTAAAGAAATACTTGGGAAATGTTATGTTATATTCAAAATAGGAATTGAATAAATCCATTGTGTTATGCGACAAGCAGATGAAATTATACCCAAGAAGCAAGTGAATTATAGCAGAAAGGATTCAATTAGCCAGCTGTTCATCCTAATATACAAGTGAATGTTGGAACAAATTAAGACTAAGTCACTGCATGACCCAAATTAGATCATGTATAATTCTCAACAGAACAGTCATTCTCATTATCATAGATTTCTCTCTTCTTCCTTGTAACTTTATTAAGAACTGAACATTTATAAAAAGTTCATTTAGAGAAGCAGTACCGAAACAACCATTTCATGACTTAGAATAAATACATTTGATGATAATGTAAATGTATTCTAGAATAAAATTAAATTGAACAATTAAAGATAACCAATCTGTATGGATACATGAGACAGCTTAAATTTGCCAGTTAATGACCCCTTTTCTTTGCCTTCAGACAATTCCCCCTCAAGATTAATTTTTAAAAGTCCTTATGCTTATGTAAGTTCATTGGGATAAAATGGCCTTTATCACCTGGCTCCACATCATCCATTTTTACCCTAAAGAAATTCACTTTATTCCTCACAGCTTCTCTACTAATTATAAGATTGATCTTCAAATTATTGTAGTTGTTAAATTTTAGTAAATACTAAGTTAATTCTCAATGTAAGACAACTAGATCCCCAAACAAATTCTCTTTGAACAATACAGGAAAACATTATAGTTCATTCATTCTTATTTCGTCTTAATGTCACAATCCCCAGAACATATAGTATATAGTTTCCTTAAGTGTGATTTCAATAACTCCATGATGTGACTGGCAAGCTTGATAAATCAGCCTGCTTCCATCTTGGGCTTAAGTGCCATCTTATAGTAAAGGCACACTAGGTTCATTCCTATGATTACATCACTTTCTCTCAAGGTTTAGGCTATGCCTTGACGATAACCTTAACTACAAATGGCTATGTACTGACTGTTCCAGGATACATCAATCATGCCTTTGTTTTTAAGACCACATTGTTATGATTACCTTGTATGACCATCTTGCAACTATGTCTTTATTTCAAGAGGTTGTTATAACCAACTTGTCCTGTTATGTTCTGCTCCTGTAACCCTACCTATTTGCCTGCCAATTCTCCATCTGCAGATCCCCTACTCCTGATATATAAAAAATTTATCTAATACTGATCTCTTAAACTACGACCTTAGAGAGAAACAGCCCATGAACTTGAATTTAAAATCTTGCTTTCATTAATTTGGCCATGATTTGTGTTGGAGGCCTTTCTCACCACACCTGTGGAATTAATAAGATAACAATCAGAATATTAACAAATTTCAAAATATTTTTGGAAAGCATATTTTTCTCAAAAAATAAAAAAGATGCAGGAGTGAGGGGAGGAGGTTGGTCAAGAGAATGAATGGCTCAATGGTTAAGAGCACTGGCTGTTCTTCCAAAGGACCTGGGTTCAGTTCCCAACACCCACATGACAACTCACAACCATGTGTAAGCTCAGTTCTAGGGGATCTGACAACTTCTTTGACTTCTGTGGTCACCAGGCATGTATGTGGTGCCCAGTCATACATGAATGGAAAAATATTCATATATGAAATAAAAGTAAGCTAATCTTTTTACAAAATTAATGTTTTCATTTTCTCCAGGGTACGTCAGTCAGTAGTTCTTTCAAAGGGTCTTGGTAGCTTAATACTATGTCTAGAAACAGGCCAGAGTTGTGTTTAAAATTACTGCTTAGATAATTGATCTATAACATTTTTATATCCAGGTATTCCCATTAGAACACAGAAAATATATTTTGAAGGCCCCCAAACAAATCAGCCTGAAACAGTTCAGAAAAGCATCTACAGGCAATCACCTTTTCTGAACTGTGCCTTTGGGGAGAAGACTTCACAACTTTAAGCTCTGTCTTATGCTCACACAACAAATATTTGTAAATTTGTTTGTAAATATGTAATGTTACTCTTATAACGAGGTAGCTGTCTTTACCTCTATCACCTCATGCTGTGGTCCCTGGACTTTACACACTCTGGGCAACTTCTCCTACTGATCCAACAGATATATTCGCTCACCTCTTTCATAGAGCAGCTCTATTCTATTTTGGCATGCCTACCCACCCATCATCCTGTTGTCACATTACACAAAGACATTTCCAATAAAGGATTTTTTCACATCGTTCAGTGTCAGATAGAGTTCTGCTGAAGAACCCTGTGGGGCAGACAAACACCCATAAGAATCTAGTCTGATTATGACTATTGCCACTTCTCTACATTCAGGCATTTACCCTTTATATAAATCTCTATCATTCTGTATAATTTAACATTTTCCTGACATGTACAAGTGTTGTTTCTTTTTTTGTTGCTGTTTAACCATGGTTTTTATATTCTCTCTTTTCTATATCTACTATCAATGATTGTTTTTCTTTAAGTTAACTCTAGTATTTGTTGTTGATGTAATATAAAATAAAAAAGGAAATTAAGGTACCTTTTGGTCCACACTCCAAGAATGGGGACAGAAACACACAGAAGCATGTGACCCATATTTTTCTTCTATTCTATTCCTACCATATAACCATCTGAGCAGCTCTGGAGATTCATTTCAAGACTCAGAAACTTGACCAGTGTCCTAAACCTCAGTGTTTAGGAATATCCAACCTCACAGTATAGCTGTGGTGACAAAGGAGCTCCTCTATTGCACAAACGACAGATTTTAGCAGGCTCTGGCATTAATCTCTGCCCTTGAGCAAAGACATATTGGACCTTGCTTGACCTTTCTGCCTAAGAATAACAGAGGGAACAGCTTGAGGTCTGGACCATGGCCAACCTTCAACCTTTCTAAATCTGCCAAATGCTCACTGTGTTTGCAGAATTGTGTCTGTGGACACATATTTTTCTTAGACTGGAAGAACTCCAGGTGTTTGCTTAAGGAAGCCATTAAAACTCAATGCAAATTAAGACCAGGTTTCTAGGAGAAGAGACTCACTTTTTCAGGCTCAAGCCTTGAACACACATTATTTAGATGTTCAATATGTGTTTATGTTGTAAGTGTATGCTTAAAATTCTAAAAAACAAGCCACTTTGCTTTACTTGGGGTTTAGAATATACCATATAAAGATCTAAATTCAGGTGAAATTTGTTTTCTCTGTAAGAATATGCTACCATTACAGCAATTCCCAAGAATTTATTCAGTACATAATTTTCCACTGAGAAAGTTAGTTTTATGGGGATATAAGGGAAAGAATAGGTATGAAATAGTAAGTTAAAAGTTTTTGTTACCCCTATATGTAGCTAAGCTGGTTCTGCTTAAGAAAAAACGATCTTATGCCAGGTGTGGTAGACATACCTGTAATCCTGGTACTGGTGAGGTTTAAGCAGAAAGAATATATCAATGTAAAAACACAGCTTCAAGCTTAAAGGGCATGAGAGACAATTTATTCTAGAAGCAAATATGGGTGACTTGAGCCTGGTAATAAAGATTCAGGTTATCCCAAACATCATGTTCTATTGCAGATGTGATTTCATGAAATTTTGTTAGGTACAGGATAAAAAACAAGGCACAAAGGGCTGGAGAGATGGCTCAGCGGTAAAGAGCACTGCCTCCTCTCCCAGAGGTCCTGAGTTCAATTCCTAGCAACCACATAGTGGCTCACAGCCATCTGCAATTGGATACAATGTCATCTTCTGGTGCGTCTGAAGATGCTACAATATACTTATATACACAAAAATCAGATATTTATATTATGATTGATATGAAGTAGTGACAAAAATAATTTTATGGTTGGTGGGTCACCATAACATGAGGAAGTGTATTAAAGGCCACAGCATTAGGAAGGATGAGAAGCACTGGCTTAAATGGTCATGATCATGTTATTGGTAGAAACATAGACAGTAGATTCAACTCTGGTAAAGGTACAGGCAGAAGGGAGGAACAGAGTATTGGAAAGTGAAGTGAAGGCCATTCTTGTTATATAGCTGTAAAACCTCACAGAAGTATATCTGTGTCCAAAGACTATATGAATATCAGAATTTAAAAGCTGAGCTCTCACAGAAAAACCCTGTCTCGAAAAACCAAAAAAACAAAACAAAAAAAAAAAGCTGACCTCTCATTGATGAAATGTGTAGACAACAAAGTATTTAAGACATGACTTTAAGGAGCTGCACTGTGTAAGCCATTGCTTGTTTT
This sequence comes from Mastomys coucha, assembly GCF_008632895.1. NCBI lineage: Eukaryota > Metazoa > Chordata > Mammalia > Rodentia > Muridae > Mastomys > Mastomys coucha. The sequence continues at coordinate 24,457,726 of NW_022196902.1, forward strand.
GAGGTACTGCATGATTTCTTTCTTTTTTTTTTTTTTTTTTTTTTTTTTTTTTTTTTTTTTTTTTGGCTACTTACAGTGAAAGGAGAGAAGAAATTAAGGAAAGCAATTAAAAGAGAAACAGAAGAGGTTTGGATAAGTCTTAGCTTGGCTGTGTGAAAAGATGAAAAATCTGTGTCCTGGAGAGAGAAGACCAGAGGTACAGCCAAGTGATCATTTGCTAAAGAGATTAAGACAGACAAAGGACCGCCAGGTTTCATTTGCCAAGGCAAAGGAAGAATGATTCCAAAGATGTTTTAGAGATCCTTAAGGCAAGGGGTAAGCTGGAGGAAATGGTGGCCCAAGAATGCCTATAGATGCTTTAAATTTTCTTCCTTGATTTCTGTCACAGTCCTCCTGAGTTACCCTAGTCATATATGACAGAAGCAACCCAGGTGAGCTTGTTTCTTCCAAAAGTATGAGTAATAAAACTTTGATGTTATTCATAACACAAGGCCTTTGGGACCATAGTGACCTCCACCTAAATGTCAAAGGATGTTGAAGACAGGCTTGGGGAGGTCAGCTTTGGATGCTACAAAGTAGGGGAGACTTTGATGGCAGAGCTACTTCAGAGAGCTCCAACTAGTTAGTATTTTGTGGCGCCAAAGGAGATGCTCCAGGGCTGTAGGGCAAGCAGAATATGTCACCAACATGGAAAGCTAACAAGCAAGAAATGTCAACCCATACAAACTGTTGAGTAGATGTTGAGTTAATGGAGCTTAGAAATAAGTTGGAGTAGACCTGCTTAAGATCCTAGAGGCCCAAACCATGGTTTCAGTGTGCTTAGAAAATCAGACATGGAATCAAAGGAGGTTTTCGTTTTATTTTTTAAATTTGTTTTAGTTTTTTCCACTTTTCACTCCAAAGACTGTTTCTGTGCTTAGTTTTAGAATTATTTGGGAGCAGTTACCTATTTTATTCTATTCTTCTCTTTTGACATTAGAAACTCGAAGCTCTTCTTATCCCACCACTGGATTTGTAAAGCAGATAATTGTGATCAATTAGAAAAAAACTTCCCTCTCAATGAACTGTACCTTAATTGTGATTCACTTTATTTAGATAAAATTTACAATGTGGATTTTAGGCTATTGGGTTTAGTGGGTCCTGAAAGTCAGTTAAGATTTGGGGACTATGAATACATTTTTCCTGTGAGAAGGTCCTTGATTTTGGTGGCTAGAGACAAAAATCTGCATTTGAATGTGTATTCAGGGTTTCCTGCTCAAACTTCAAAAGTAATCTGAAAGTCTAGAATAATACTGGTGTTGTAGAATTGGTTAGTTTTCACAGGAGAGGGATCTGGATAAAATGCTGAATTGAGACACATCTTTAATCCCAACACTTGGGAGGCATATCTCTGTGAGTTCAAAGCCAGCCTGTTCTACCCAGCAAGTTATAAGACAGCCAGGGCTACACAGAGAGACCCTGTTTCAAACAACAACAATAACAACAACAAAAAAAAAACCAAAAACAAATGAATTGAACCTCATGACTCCCTCCCTATGTAACTGCTTGCCGTGTTGTCTTCCATTGTGGGATGATGTAACAGGAAAAGTATTCAGCAGACATAGCCAATATATATTTGGATTTCTAGCTACATGAACCATAACAAATAATTCTCTGTTCTCTATAGACGACTTAGCCTCAGCTATTCCATTGTAGTAGCATAAAAATGAATGAAGTCAGGTAAGAAAAAGAGTAATATACAAATGTAAACTTGAATGTTTACATCTTAGATAGCTATAACATTCATAGGGGGAAATGTCTTTTCTATCTAGAGTTTTCATTTTGTGGACAAGTAAGTCAATGTGGGGAGCTGCAGCTGCCACCCTATATACATATATATTGAACACCTGGTCTCTGGCCAGAGCAGAGAGCATTGAAATAAACAAGTCTTAGTTGGAAAAGCTGTGTGCCTCTAGTTTGTGATGCAAGCTGGCATGATTTTCCCGCAGCCTATTATGTTTTGCCACGTAGCCGATGCTGATTGGGACCAGGGAAAGTATTAAACCACAAGGGCTGGGGGCTGGAATAGTAGTGAGTAAGTATGTATAGAATTAGGAGTAAGTATGTATAGATAGGAGTAAGTATGTATAGATAGGAGTAAGAGAATAGTGAGTAAGTATGTATAGATAGGAGTAAGAGAATAGTGAGTAAGTATGTATAGGTAATTAGGAGTAAGTATGTAGGGAATAGATGTAAGATATATGTAAGAATAGAGAGATAGGAGTAAGTATGTAGGATATAGAAGTAAGATGTAAAGATAGAAGTAAGATGTAAGGATAGAAGTAATAGAAGTAAGATGTAAGAATAAGAGTGAGTAAGAAGAAAGTAGAAAGATGTAAGAAGTAAGATGTAACTAGTAAGATGTAAGAAGAAGATATAGAAGAATATAAAAGAAGCTAGCTAGAGAAGAAGTAAAAATGAAGGTTCCTGATTAAACTGCATGGAGAAGAGCTCGTTGTTGCCTCCTTATTACCGCTGGACGGGAAAGGCGGTGAGACATATGGTGGCCTGAACGGGGAAAGACAGATGGGAAAGGTACCGACAAGTCAAGATGCTGATGAGTAAGAAATTTGCTTGCTGTTCTAAAACTTAGATATGGTTGAATTATTTTCGGTTTGTGTCCAGATAAACCAAGTAAATCAAATAGAATAAAATCATAATCTAAAAAAAAAAATTCTGGGCTATGGAGTTGGCTCAGTGTTGGTAAAAGGAATTGTTGTGCAAATATGAGCACCCAGCACCAAACCAGACATTAGGGGTTGGGAGTAAAAGAATTACCAGAGTCTGCTGGGACCAAAGCTGCTAGGGAACACCAGCAAGCTGTAAGTTCAGTGAGAGACCTGATCTTGAGAGGACATCATAGAGGGTGGTAGACCAGGACAGCAGACATCCTTCTCAGGCCTCTCTGCCATGGCCTACAAAATCTGCTCCACTCTGGTGAGATGAGTCTTCTCTTTATACACTCTTTTCTCATGGCTCTTTAACAAAGCCTTTTCCTTTGTTGGTTTCTTTCTGCCATTTACACTTTTCTCTCTGTAGTGAGCATGGCTGATGGCTGCTCCTTAGCCAGGTCTCTGAACATGTTGCTTTGTTTTCTGTCATTCAACACTTTCCTGTTTCTGTTCAGCACTTTTCATCACTTGGGATGGTATGATCTGCTGCCTATCGCATCAAAATATAACCCTTCACTAGGACAGAAATTCCCGCACAAGAAACCTTATACGAGAACATATGCTTTTGTAATGAAACGTAACATTTCTTTTGCATCTGCTGGTATGTCAGTCATCTTTCTCATTGTGAGGACAGGATTCTTGATATTTAAAAATGTAAAAGGAGGTAATATTACTTTCACCCATGGTTCCAGTCATTGCAGATTATAGTATCTGGGAGGGAGATGTAAGAGGACAGAAAGTAAGTAGAGCTGAACAGAAACAGGAGAGAGTCAAGAGAAGATATGGTCCGCAGAGATACTGCCCTCAGTGACCTCCATCGAGGCCCTGTTTTCCACACATAGATAGTCTCTGTAAATTCTGAATCTTTCAAAGGATAAAAGCAGTCATAAGGTCAGAGAACTTATGATCAAATTGTTTCTGATAATGTCCTCCTCGGACAGACCCAGAGGTTTGCTTTGATTTCTGGGCATTTCTCTATTCAAACAAGTTATCAGTCAAAATTAATCATCACTACTATGATTCACTGTATTTAAAATGTTTTATAAGCACTGTTTTATTTAATGTTCATGGTGATTCTACTAGAAAATATTATTATCACCATTCATGAGGGAAACGGAATCTCATAAATGTACAAAGTCGGCCTTAGTAAGTTACATAGGTATTGAATATCTTGGGTAGGATTAAAACTTGGGTTTAGCTCTAGCTTTAGGAATTGAACTAAAAACAATACTAAAGAAGTGAGAATTCAACACATAAATGACAAACCCACTCACACATACATAGTAATTGAGCTAAAGCAGAAAGTAGGCATTGGGACTCTTCAGGGATAGAACTGTAAGGAGAAACTTTATGGAGCACTGAATAAGTATTTTTGTGTTGCAAGGCAGAACTGAACACACTATATTCTCTTTGAAATGTTTGCTTAGTTGATGAAAAAGAATATATCCTATTATCAAGTCTATTACATTACCATGTTACTATCTAAATCTAGACCTCTTGGTTCTTAGAGGACAATGTTTCTAGTGCTCTCCATGCCTGTGAGTCCTGCTTTCTTTTCTTTTCTTTTTTTTTGGGGGGGGGGGGGTTTGAGATCGGGTTTCACTGTATTGCACAGGCTGTCCTGGAACTTACTCTGTAGACCAGGCTGGCCTCAAACTCAGAAATCCACCTGCCTCTGCCTCCCAAGTGCTGAGATTAAAGGCATGCGCCACCACCACCTGGTTTGTTGTTGTTTTTGTTTGTTTGTTTGTTTTTTGTTTTTGTTTGTTTTTTGTTTTTTTTATTGTTGCTTTCTTAAGGCTAATTAAGGCATATGCAAGGGCATGTCTTACATAAACTGTCTCTGGATTTTTATTTTATATATCCCTTTGGCCAAATAAGTTCTTTCTTTTTAACCTGTATGGTAGTTTTAGTTTTAAGTTTTGTTTTGCTGTTTGTCTGTCTGAGATACTTACATTGTGTAGCCCTGGCTGACCTGGAATTCACCTTGCAGATCAGGTTGGCCTTAAACACACAGAGTTCTGCTTTCCTTTGCCTATAGAATGCTGGGATTAAAGCATGGCCAAGCCTGGTTTTGTTTGTTCGTTTCCTTTGTCTGTTGTTTTGTTGATTTGTTTTTCAGTTGGGAGGAAGGTCGGTTTACTCACCAGAACTCATCTTATAGATGTCTATGTGGTTTTACTGGCAATAATTAGACCCACATTTCAATGATGACCTTCTTCCTTGTGTAAACTGAAGCTTGAGAGCTGGCTTTTAATTTCCAGAGAAACACACCTATTTCTTATGCAGCCAAAAAAACTTTAGAAATGAGCATTCCTTCTTGGTCATCTCTGTGCATCAGGCAACCAGAATATACCTACAGAGGGACAAATACCCAGAAGGTATAAATAATATACCTACTGTAGCATCAAAGCCACCAAGTTATAGGACCTCGGTGAAAGAGGAACAGATCCGGTGAGATCTGGTCAAAGCAAACATCTCTAAATCAGGTTTCTCTTAGAAATAACAGTGGTTGAATTAATTATCCTATGTGAATCAAAACTGGCTCGCATCCCTTGTGATGCTTAGATAGAAAACCAATAATATGCACTGTCTCTAATTAAGTTCAGAGAATCTAAGTTCCTATGGAACTAAACAAACAATTATGTCTAATGTTGGCCCAAACATGCTCTCTGGGTTCTGAATAGATGATGGTGTAGTGATTGAGAGTGGGAGAAATTATTTCAATATTGATGGCTTATGCAAACTACAAATATTTCTTTTGGTAGGGCACAGAGTAATCCTTGTCCTTACGAATCTCTAATGAAATCTCTGAAAGCATGGAACATAATTAAACTCAGAGTTTTTCAGATGAATGTGGTTGTCTGTGTGAATAAAGATGAGATGTAATTGGGCTGATTTAGAAGTTCCTTGGTCTGCTTGTCTGTATTTGTTCTTGCTGATGCTGAGGTACAAAAATGGTCCTGTTAAATCAGACTGTCAAAATAGCAAGGTTCCCTGTTTGATTTACTCATGCCACATAAACCCATGCAGACTGGTATGAATGCCACATTTGAGAAAATCTCTCATTTGGGAAAATATACCAGGACACATTAAAAAGGGATTAAATGGATTTCTTTTCTCAAGACATGTTTGGTAGGTAGAAAGGAATTCTGAGGTAACCCTGGGTAATGGTCTTGCTAGAGATGTCTGTTTCTCCGGGGAATTGTTCCACTGGGTTCCACATCGTCACTTGCAGGGTGGGGAGGAGAAAACTGTAAGAAGCAAGCTTTCATTTACCCTGAAAGCAGAAGCTGACAAATGAAATCCTGACCTTTTGCAGAGCCAGCAGCAGCTCACACATTTCAAGGAAACCCCACCATGAGCTTTGCTGAGCCTAGGCACCACAAAGCAAGCTCCACTTTACTGTTCTCCATTTACAGAATACAGACAACTGAGTGTGACCCAGTTAGTTGATTTCCACAGCTTGTACTGAAGGCTCACTTTATTCAAAATGTCTCCATGCTACTATTTCTAAGTTGAATTATAAAGCTAGTGGATTTAAAGTTTAATGCTAGTGTAGTATAAAGATGGATCCAGAGACTGGAGTGTCTTTCAGAGTAGTGTTTGTACCAAAGCATGGCAAGATGCAATGAAGTTTGTGAGATGTTCAATGATTGCTCCTGGAGATCTAAATTCACTGGGGAGGAAAGGGCATGGTGGAAAGATTGGGAACCATAGTATCAGTATCTTCAAACAGGACAAGTCTCTCACAATACTTGCTCTATTGGAAATAAAATAGCTCTTTATTAATTGAAAATTGCAGTATTTTAGATAGAAAGATTTGTAGTGTGCAGTGGCTATTTTACACGTATTTTATTGCTTTGAATGTAGAAGGCTGGGGCTGGAAAGGTAGCTCAGTGGTAAGAGCATTTGCTTCTCTTCCAGAGGACTTGCTTCTCAACATCCTGTCTGGTGACTTAAAATCTATCTGTAATTTCAATTCCAAGAGATGTGAAAGCCACTTCAAGTCTTCCAGGCACATACATGACATTCATGTATCACACATACCTACACACAACCAGATAGTTACAAAGTTGAAAGAAAGTTCAGTGTGTTTTTGTTATACTTCCTATACAAAACTCACTTATTTATATCATTTGCCATAATTTGCTACCTAGTAAGTCCTACTGACTCATATTCTAACAGGACTTCAGAGTCATTACCAAAACCACTACAATGCAGGATTCAGTGGGATTTGATTGTGCAGTTGGCGTTTAGAATCTGTGTTTGGTAACCTCTTACTGTTATGAAATATAATGCCACACCAATGTCATTAAATATAATGTGACAGTGGGCAGGGGTAAGGAAATATCTAGCAGGCCCATGTCAAGGTGTCCCCCTGAGAAATCATGCCATGAGACAAACCTGGTGTATTAGTCAGGGTTCTCTAGAGTCACAGAACTTATGGGTAGTCTCTATATAGTAAAGGAATTTGTTGATGACTTATAGTCTGTAGTCCAACTCCCAACAATGGTCAGCACAACTATGAACAAGGATCTAGCAGCTGCTCAGTCCCACAAGGCAAGCAGGCAAGAAAGAGTGAATCTTCCTTCTTTCAATGTCCTTATGTAGGTCTTGAGCAGAAGGTGTGGCCCAGATTAAAGGTGTGTGCCACCATGCCTAGATCTGGAACTTTCTTTGTCCCAGATGATCTTGAACTCAGAGATCTCCCTGTCTTAATCTTCTGGGATTCATAGCCACTATGCTTCAAAATATCCATGCCAAGATCCAGGTCAGAAACTTATATCTCCCAGCCTCTAAATTAGGATCACAGGTGAGCCTTCCAATTCTGGATTGTAGTTCATTCCAGATATAGTCAAGTTGACAACTGGGAATAGCAACTACACCTGGTATAAGAGAAATTTATTTGGAGGAAAGGAGAGGAATGAGAACCTGGAGAAGGTGTAGAGGCAGACAGATCTGACCAAAACCATGGAGGCAGAGAAGGGGGAATGGGCAGAGAAAAACAGAAACATGGGCAGGAACATGTGAGAGCAGAGAGAGAGAGAGAGAGGCAGACAGAGAGACAAAGAGAATGAGAGCAAGCTAGAGTAGCAAAGAATCCTTTTTTTTTTTTTTTATGCCACTGAGTGTGTCACCTGCACCTGGTGGCGGGGAGGTAATGGTGGCAGGTGATGACATAAGCTGTTGCTAGGTCTCTAGAAGGAGTCTAGCTGAGTCACCTGTAAGCAAGCACTTACTGTAATCTTTACAGTGCTGTTCACATTCATTTTTAGTTTTATGTTTTATGTGTATGGGTATTTTTTTGCTTATATGTCTATATACCATGTATGGGCCCAGTGTCCACAGAGGCCGAACAAGAGTAACATATCTACTAGAACTGGAGTTACAGATGGTTGTGAACTACTAAGTAGGTATTGGGAGTTAAATTTGAATCCTCTATAACAGCTCCCACCACTCTAACTGCTGAGCCATCTTTCCAGTATCAAGAAGCTTGACACTTGGATTTTGCTTCTGTCCTCCATGCCCCAAACAAGCTATTTTCAAATGGGAATAATTAGCGTTTGAAATCTTAATTTTGTAAAGCAAAACAAACAAACAAACAAACAAACAAACAAAAACCCATCTGTGTAAAAAGAGAGTCAACATTATCTATGGTTATAAATTTTCCCTTTGAGATAAAAAGAAGTTCTACCTAGAGCTGGAAGGAAAGATGTTCTCCCCCAGACTGTTGTGTAATCTTCAGTGTTAACTTGCTTAAAAGAGTTTGGTGAGTTGAAAATTGAATATATAACAAAAGATATATCTCACTTCTTATGTATCTAGGATTGTGTCTAAAGGACATTCTACATGCAGGGAATACATAGATGAGAGTAGACATAGGATATTTGATGGTGTGAGAAATAAGTCAAGCAGCAGACATGGCAAGCACTGGCCACTTACTTAAGCTGTGAGGCAGCACCATGAGCATGGCCATTTGGAGGCTTGTCCCTCGATGATGCTGTGTTCCTAAAGCAGCCACTTACATGTGCACAAAACAGACCTTGTTTCCACTTGACACTTGGGTTTTTTTAAAGCCTTATCAAGCAAAGTATGATGGTGATATATCCACGTGCTTTGAATGAGATTGCCCCAAATACATTCATGGATTTGAATACTTGTTGGTGGTAATATTAGGGGGATTTAGGAGGTGTGGCCTTGTAGAAAGAGGTATGTGACTGAAAGTGGACTGTGGCATATGCTCTTTCCTCCTTTCTCCCCATAACCCCTATTTGCAGTTAAGACATGCATCCCAGATGCCTGCTCTTGCAACCATACTTGTATGCCATGATGAACCCTAATCCCTCTGGAACCATAAACCCTTTCTTCTATAAGTTGCCTTGGTTGTGGTGTTTTATCACAGCAAGAGAAAAGTGATACAATATCAAATAGACAGATTTCTTTTTTTGTCTGCGTAATTTCACACAAAGGACATGTACAGGGCAAAGATTTAAAGGTTTACATGATTGTAAGTCTATTGATTGATTTCAGGACTTAAGAATGTAACAATATAGCTCTTGTAGAAGGAGAAAACCAAAAAATTATACTATTTTATCATGCTTAGTCTTAATCCCAAGATATATGAGAGGAAGAAAAACAAGTTCCACAATTTTGAGTCAAATATGAAGCAAGCTTTAATTACATACTGACCAGGATGGACTCTGGCCAGGGACACTCTCTTGAATCCCAGCTAGTAGAGATGAGTCACAGGTCAAAGGGGCTTTTTAAGGGCAAAACCATATGGATACCTTATTTCCCATGTGGCTTTGTTATTTTCCAACTACAACTCGCAGGGTTCCCTTGGCCTTGGTCAATAAAGCTTGAAGGTTGAATTTTGCTCTAACATAAATTTTAAATGAATGAGACTGACAAAAGTCAGATTAACCAAAGAAAGAGTTGTTGGTGTGCATAACCAGGAAAAGAAATAGTTGGCTCAGGTTAGAGAGTTGGATCAATGGCTAGAAGCACTTGTAGTTGCAAAAGACCTGGGTTTAATTCCTAGTACATGGAGTACAATACCTACATGGAGGCTCATGATCTCCTCAAGGACCAGCACCTTTGGTACATAGATACACATGAAGGCCAAATTCTAAAAACATTTTTTTTTAAAGAAATAGTTGGCTCATCAAATCGCCAAGGTTAGGGACTTAAAAACCTGGTTTCATAAATAAAATGAGAGATATCAGCAGAAAAAGAGGGACAATATAACAATTTATGAATATAGAATGAGTTTTGAAGAATGCATGAAAGTTGTGAAAGTTTATGGTGATGTCTGTCAGTTCATTTGTGAGAAGTCTTCCTTTCCAGACAGGAGCCTCTCTGTGTCCCTGCTATGGCATAATTCACCTACAGAGTGAACTGATTTTCCAGCAGATGCTACTTTGGCTCAGATATTGGAAGAATCAGAAAAGCTTATCTTTGCATGTGTTGATTCTCAGTAGCCTCCAGCCTTCCTCAGTTTATGCCAAAGTATTTATTAACAATTCATATATAACTATACTCTATAGCCAGCTGCTATAAGAAAACTGCAAGCATTAGCTCAACATGTATAAAAAGAGATGTGGATCTTTACACTAAGAGATAATATTTTGATGACTTCTTGACATGTAAAGTTAAAAGATGGTAATTTGAAAATTATGTAGGACATTTCAAAATCAGTTCTAGATTTTACCCCCAAACAGGTAGCAACTAATACACTGTTTCTTAAAGCTTACATAACCTTAAAAATGACAAATGCAATATTTTGATAAAAGAAATCATTATGGAGACAGAATATACTGAATCGTACTTTCTCATGATAACAACAATTTAAGATTAGAGAAAAAAATTTAATAGAGCCACATCGAAAATTTACATGTGGTGAACTATTTGTAAATGAATAGAAGAAGCAATTAATAGATTCCTACTATTAATGTATGCTTTACTAAGAGTTTATATTCATGCCACCAAAATTCATTTACATTTTCTCTCTGGTGACTTTCTAAAGTGGGACCAGCCAGGAGCCACAAGCCTCATAAGCTGCAGAGCAGCTGGGACAGGGTCCTTCATTCATCCATCTGCACTTGGGAGGAATGCAGCTGATCTACAGCCCTCTGAGCACAGATCTTACCAGGGGAGAGCTGATATCCCAGGAGTGCTGACACAGATTTATAGACCCACAGGAGGAACAAGCTCCAGCCAGAGACAGCAAGAACATCTAACACCAGAGATTAACAGATGGCAAAAGGCAAATGCAAGAATCTTACCAACAGAAACCAAGACAACTTGGCACCATCAGAACCCAGTTCTCCCAACACAGCAACTCCTGGATACCCCAACACACCAGAAAAGCAAGATTTGGATGTAAAACCATGTATCATGAAGGTGACAGAGGAATGTAAGAAGGACATAAGTAACTCCCTTAAAGAAATACAGGAAAACAAAGGTAAACAGGCACAAGCACTTAAAAAAGAAACACAAAAATCCATTAAAGAATTACAGAAAGCACAACAAAACCAGTGAAGGAATTGAATAAAACCATCCAGGATCTAAAAATAGAAGTAGAAACAATTAAGAAATCACAAAGAAAAACAACTCTGGAGATAGAAAGCCTAGGAAAGAAGTCAGGAGCCATAGATGCAAGCATCACCCACGGAATACAAGAGATAAAAGAGAGAACCTCAGGGACAGAAGATAGCATAGAAAACATTGACACAGCAGTCAAAGAAGATGCAAAATGCATAAAGGTCCTAACCCAAAACATCCAGGAAATCCAGGACACAATGAGAAGACCAAACCTAAGGATAATAGATATAGAAGAGAGTGAAGATTTCCAACTTAAATATCAGTAAATATCTTTAACAAAATTATAGATGAAAACTTCCCTAACCTAAAGAAAGAGATGCGCATGAACATACAAGAAGCCTATAGTTTAGACCAGAAAAGAAATTCCTCCAGTGACAAAGCACCAAATGTGCAAAACAAAGAAAGAATATTAAAAGCAGTGAGGGAAAAAGGTCAAGTAACATATAAAGGCAGACCTATCAGAATTATACCAGACTTCTCGCCAGAGACTATGAAAGCCAGAAGATCCTGGGCAGATGTCATACAGATCCTAAGAGAACACAAATGCCAGCCCAGGCTACTATACCCAGCAAAACTCTCAATTACCATAGATGGAGAAACCAAGGTATTCCATGACAAAACCAAATTTACACAATATCTTTCCACAAATCCAGCCCTTCAAAGGAAAATAGATGGAAAACACCAGCACAAGGAGCAAAACTACACCCTAGAAGAAGCAAGAAAGTAGTTTTTCAACAAAACTAAAAGAAGATAGCCACATGAACAGAATTCCAACTGTAATAACAAAAATAACAGGAAGCAACAATTACTTTTCCTTAATATCTATTAATCAATGGACTCAACTCCCCAATAAAAAGTAATAGACAGACTCCTTATGTAAACAGGACCCAACATTTTGTTGCGTATAGGAAACCTAGCTCAGTAATAAAGACAGATACTATCTCAAAAAGAAAGGCTGGAAAACAATTTTGCAAGCAAATGGTACCAAGAAACAAGCTGGAGTAGCCATTCTAATATCGAACAAAATTGACTTTCAACCTAAAGTAATCAAAAAAGATAAGGAGGGACACTTCATACTCATCAAAGGAAAAATCTACCAAGATGAACTCTCAATTCTAAACCTCTATGCTCCAAATGCAAGGGCATCTGCATTCATAAAAGAAATTTTACTAAAGTTCAAAGCACACAATTGCACTGCACACAATAATAGTGACAGACTTCAACACTTCACTCTCTGTAATGGACAGATCATGGAAACAGAAACTAAACAAGGACACACTGAGACTAACAGAAGTTATGAAACTAATGGATTTAACAGATATCTATATAACACTTTATCCTAAAACAAAAGGATATACCTTCTTCTCAGCATCTCATGGTACCTTCTCCAAAAGTGACCATATAATCCGTCATAAAGCAGGCCTTATAAACAAGAAGATTGAAATTATTTCTTGCATCCTTTCAGATCACCATGGACTAAGGCTGCTTCTGAATAATGACATAAACAAGAGAAAGCCCACATATACGTGGAAGCTCAACAACACTCTACTCAATGATAATTTGGTCAAGGAAGGAAGAAAGAAAGACATCAAACACTTTTTAGAGTTTAATGATAATGAGGCCACAATATACCCAAACTCATGGGAAACAATGAAAGCAGTCCTAAGAGGAAAACTCATAGCTTTAAGTGCCTCCAAAAAGAAACTGGAGAGAGCATACACCAGCAATTTGACAGCACACCTTAAGGTGCTAGAACAAAAAGAAGCAAATTCACCCAAGAGGAGTCAAAGGCAGGAAATAATCAAACTCAGGGCAGAAATCAACCAAGGGGAAACAAAAAGGAACTATACAAAGAATCAACCAAACCAGGAGCTGGTTCTTTGAGAAAGTCAACAAAATAGATAAACCCTTAGCCAGACTAACTAGAGGGCACAGAGACAGTATCCTAATTAACAAAATCAGAAATGAAAAGGAACAGAAACTGAAAATGAAATGCAACATAACAACAGAAACTTAGGAAATCCAAAAAATCCTGAGATCCTACTACAAAAGCTAATACTCAACAAAACTGGAAAACCTGGATGAAATGGACAATTTTTTATATAGATACCAGGTACCAAAGTTAAATCAAGATCAGATAAATGATCTAAACAGTCCCATATCCCCTAAAGAAATATAAACAGTCAGTAGTAGTCTCCCAACCAAAAAAAGGCCAGGACCATATGGGTTTAGTGTAGAGTTTTATCAGACCTTCAAAGAAGACCTAATACCAATACTCCTCAAACTATGCCACAAAATAGAAACAGAAGGTACTCTACCCAGGTCGTTCTATGAAGCCACAATTACTCTGATAACTAAATCACACAAAGACCTAACAAAGAAAAATAACTTCAGACCAATTTCCCTTATGAATATTGAAGCAAAAAATACTCAATAAAGTTCTTACAAACCGAATCCAAGAACACATCATAATGATCATCCATCATGATCAAGCAGGCTTCATCCCAGGGATGCAGGGATGGTTCAATATACGGAAATCCATCAATGTAATCCACTATGTAAACAAACTCAAAGAAAAAAACCCGTATTATCATCTCATTAGATGCTGAGAAATTATCTGATAAAATCCAACACCCCTTCATGATAAAAGTCTTAGAAAGATCAGGAATTCAAGGCCCATACCTAAACATAGTAATAGCAATATACAGCAAACCAGTAGCCAACATCAAACTAAATGGAAAGAAACTTGAAGCAATCCCACTAAAATTAGGGTCTAGTCAAGGCTGTCCACTCTCTCCCTACCTATTCAATATTGAACTTGAAGTCCTAGCCAGAGCAATTTGACAACAAAAGGAGATCAAAGAGATACAAATTTGAAAGGAAAAAGTCAAAGGATCACTATTTGCTGATGATATGGTAGTATACTTAAGTGACCCCAAAAATTCCACCAGAGAACTCCTTAACCTGATAAACAACTTCAGCAAATTAGCTGGATATGAAATTAACTCAAGCAAATCAGTAGCATTCCCCTACACAAAGGATAAACAGGCTGAGAAAGAAATTAGGGAAACAACACCCTTCAAAATAGTCAC